>NW_027590113.1:0-300000 GCF_964213995.1 Mustelus asterias
CGTGTAGCGGGTGCCTCTTCTCCTTCTGCCGCTGTCTGCGGTATGGACCCTCCATGCGATGCCCGCGATTCCTCCTCCTCCTCATCCTCTGCAGCAGCTACAAGAAAGATAGCCACATCTACTGGCTGCATATCAAAATCTATCTCAACGCTGTTAGGGTTTTTATTGTTAGCACGGGGGGGAGAGAGAGACAGTATATCAGTCAGGGTCCCCAACCACCACCGCACTGACACCCCCTCCCACCTCCCATCACCCCCACGCACGCACACACACACAATCCCAGCAGTGCTGCCACCAGCAAATGCTGAGTCCGAGCCGCCGAGGATTCAGCGCTGCCAGTATGGAGGTACTTTTCATTGTGTACAATGGAAATAGGCTCGAAATTGGGCGTCATTCCTGTTCGTCAACTCACTCCCGATTTCTACAACCGCACTTCGCCAAAAAGCAGTCGGGATGGAGTTGTAAAATAGACCCCTGTGTGTGTGCCTCTGTTGCCTCTATCTCTGTGAGTGTGTGTGTGTGAGAGAGAGAGAGAGAGCGAGAGTGTCCTTGGAGTTTTCGAGAGTATGTATGGTTCTGAAAGCGTTGCAGTAGGGTTGAGTATTATTTTGTTTGTGAATGAGTGGCTATATGTGTTGGGATGTCATTGCCTCTATTAGTAAACGTGTGTACTATTATATGCGCGTGTGTGCGCGCTTCTGTTTGTACTGTTACGTGTGTGTGTGTTTGTGTTGCCATAACTCTCGGTGAGTAATCTGTGTGCGTGTGTCTGTGTGATTGTGTTCCCATGTCTCTAGGTGAGTTTGTGTATATGTGTGTGTGCATGTACGTGCGTGTGCGTGTTCTGTCTGTTTGTGTTCCCGTGTCTCTCGGCGGGTTTTTGAGTATCTGCGTGTGTGTGTCTGTGTCTATGCCTGTGTGTGTGCGTGCGTGCGTGAATCTGTGTGCGTCACTGAGTGTGTGAGAGTAAATGTGTGTGTAGGTGTGTGGGTGTGTTTATGTGTGTGGTTGTGAGTGTGAAAGCGTATGAGTAAGTGTGTGAGTGCGAGTATGTGTGTTTGTGTGTGTTTGTTTGTCTTTCTCAACACCACCTCACTCAGAGAGGTAACTTCTTGCACAGACCGATGTACAATTTCATTTTTTATTTCTCTCCTTACAGTGAACATAATCACAATTCTGACCCTGAAAATCAGAAACTGCGGTCTGACGAAATGTGTTACCTGTTACCTGGTGGCCATGTCAGTGGGGGATCTACTGGTCATTACCTTCGACCTCATTTTGAGACATATTCCCATTGTCTTTAAGAAACAGTTTTATTTTATGCGGCAATCCGACTGTGTGATATCCATGCCGCTCTGCTTCATGCAGCGACTGACTGTTCTGTCTGGTTCACCGTCACTTTTACCTTTGATCGATGTGTGGCAATTTGCTGCCCCAAGCTGAAAAGTAAATATTGCAGCGGAAAAATGGCGGCTGTGGTTTTGGGAACAGTGAGTGTGCTGAGCTGTTTAAAGAACATTTTCTGGTATTTTATGTTAATTGCTAATTATGGCCTGACGAACCTCCCCTGGTTTTGTAGATACACATCGAGCGTTGTGAACTCTTCAGTCTGGGCAACAATCGAGTTCCTCCACCACATTTTAACACCATGTGTCCCATTCGTCCTGATTCTGCTGTTCAATGGTTTCACCATCAGACACATTTTACTGAGCAGCAGAGCCCGCAGGAGACTCCGGACTCACAGCAGTGGGAAGAGTCCCAGAGACCTGGAGATGGACAGTCGAAGAAAATCTATCACTTTACTTTTTGTCATCTCGGCCAATTTCATTCTGTTATGGTCAGCATTAATGGTTTATTCTATATGGTTCCGGATGTATTGGTCGGGGAATAGTTATGTATGGTTAGATTATTTTGTCATGGAATTGGGCTTTATGCTGCAGCTCCTGCGTTGCTGCACAAACACTGCAATTTATGCCGTGATGCAGACTCAGTTTAGACAGCAGTTGAAACATATGCTGCAATTGCCCTTTACTACAATCCTTCAATTTTTTAAGTCCTCAGAGAAAAGCCGACCCACAAATCCTCTCTAACTTCCTATTGGCCATTGAAACTACATCACCAGCCACCCACACAGAGGCAGGGGAATAACAGAGGGAGGAAGAGAGAGAGAAAACAGTAATGAGAAAGATAGGGAATGAAGAGGACAAGGAAAGCGACGATGAGGGGGGGGGGGGCGCAGAGATATGGCGAGTGACAGAGAGAGAGGTAGAGAGAGAGAGAAACTGTGAGCCAGCCAGAAAGAAAGTACACATACAATGAGACACACACACAACGTGCGAGAGCAGGATAGACAAGGAGAGAGCGAGAGCGAGAGAGAGAGAGAGAGAGAGGAAAATGGAGAAAGAGAGGGAAAGGAATACATAGAGAGGGAGCAATACAGACAGGGGGCAGAGAGAGAAAGAAATGCAGAAAGAGAGAGCAAGAAAGCGGGAGTGTGTAACTGACTGAGAGCAATGGACACAGCAAATGCAAGAGGCAGAGCTAGGGAGAAGACCAAGAGAGCCAACGAGATGCAGTGAGAGATAAAGACAGAGAGGGAAAAGAAGAGGGAGACAGAGAAGGATGCAGTGAGACAGAAAGAGGTAGAAGGCCAATGAATGCAGTGATAGATAACGAGAGGCAGAGAGAGGCAAAGAGAGCCAGCGAGAGGCGACGGGGGGTAGAGAGCATCGGGGACACATATATGATTACTTTAACGTTGTACCTGTTAGAACATGAGCTCCCTGATTGAACCAGTTAATGCTGTCCAATGTGGGAGCGCGGCAGAGGTATATACACTGGACTGTCCGGGTTACCAGAAACCCAGGGTGAATGGCCTGTACTCGGAAGTACCTTTCTGAGTACAAGTAACGATTGTTAATAAATCTGGATTTGGTGAAGAGACACCAGCCTCGTGGCAGTTATTTCAGTGGAGACGCGGTAAAGCACGATTCTGAAGGAACTCGCTCTCACCTCTTATCCTGAGCTGGGTAAGCCAGCACAATGTATGCACAATGCCTTTACTTGGAAGACTAGGCTCTTTTGATCCTGCTGGCGAAGACTGGACCGAATATGTGGAACGCGTGTATTACATTTTCCAGGCAAATAAAACCATGGTAGATGGAAAACAACGTGTATTTTTCCTGACTACCTGTGGGGCTTCAGCATCTGCTGTCAGTCGCAGTCAAATTTTTCCCAAGGCACCGGATATTAAAACCTTTACAGAATTGACGGAACCAGTTAGAGAATACGATGACCCCAAGATACCTCTGATTCTGAGACATAATCTTTTCTACTCAGCAATCTGAGAGCTGGAGGAGTCTGTTACGGTTTTGTTTCTATTCATTTGTAGGACGTGGGCGTGTCTGTCTGGCCAGCATTGATTGCCTATGACTAGTTGCACTTGAGAAGGTGGTGCTGGAACTTCCAACGTGAATCTTTGCAGTCCACGTGCAGTAGGCTGACCCATGCCGTTAGCGACGGAATTCCAGGATTTTGACCAAGCAACTGCGATGAAACGGAAATAAAATTCCAAGTGTGAATGTTCAATAGCTTGGCGAGAAACATGCAGATGGTGGTGCTCCCATATATCTGCTGTCAATGCCCTACTAGATATTAGTGGTTGTGTATTTGGACTGTACTGCCTAAGGATGTTCGACGAATTTCCACAGCGCATCCTGTACAGAGTACACACTGGTGCGACTGAGCGTCGGTGGTGGCGGGAATGCATGTTGTGCCAATCAAGTGGGGCTGCTTTGTTCTGGATGTTATTGAACTTCTTGAGTGCTGTTCGAGCTGCACCCATCCAGGCAAGTGGTGAGTATCCCATCACATTCCTGACTTGTGCCTTGCAAATGCTGGTCAAGCTTTTGGGAGCCAGGAGTTGAGTTACTCGCCACAGTATTCCTTGCTTTTGCCCAAATTTCGTGAGTAGATTAAGACGACTAGAGGAAGCATGTGGATTTGATAACGAGATGCTTAGAGACTGTGTATAAAGCGGGATTAATAACCGCAACTATTCAGAAACAGTGAAGCTCAACTGCTGTTCAAACAGGCGCTGCAGCTGACCTTTAGAAAAGCAAAACTTTGGAATTTCGAAACAATCAAGCCGTAGTCCGGTATCAAGGAGAGCTCACATCCTGGAACGTCTATCGATATTTGATTGAGAGCCATTAAGCTGAATATTGATGTCCAAAATCAACCCAATCAAGATCACAATATGGTTAAATGGACATCAGGTACAAATGCAGATCGATAACGGTGAAGCCGTATCGGTGGTTGCAGAATCAGTGTTCCACAAAATTCGCTCTGGACTCCAGTTCTTAATTTCAACCAAGACCTCCGCAAGACAGAGAACCTTTACAGGGGAACCTTTGTGAATTGTGCGTACAACTTCTGTCCTTGTCTCCTATGAAAAACAGCTGATTTGGTAACCAACGATTGTCGTGGAGGGCTTGGGGCCAAGCCTCATCGGATGAAATTAGTTGTGAAAGTTCTACTTAGATTGGCTACATTTTCTTTCAGCGAGAGAGTGAAGTATTGTGTAAATGCACTGACGTTTTCTGGAAAGGTCTAAGGACTTTCAATGAAGACAAGGCGACCTTACATATTGGCCAGGAATGGAATCTATGGTTTTGCAAGGCCCTCCTGGTACCCTTTGCTTACTCACCTTTATCAATCGGTTTATAGCTTACAAAATCAGGGAGGTGATGATGGAATTGTACAAAACTTTGACGAGGCCACAGTTGGAGTTCTGTGCGCAGTTCTGGTCACCATATGATAGGAAGGTTGTGGTCACACTGGAAGGGGTGCAAAGGAGATTCACCAGGATGTTGTCTGGGATGGAATATTTAAAATATAAAGAACGGTTGGATAGACTAGAATTGTTTTCACTGGAGCAGAGAAGGCTGAAGGCTGATTGAGGTTTTCAAGATTATGACGTGCATGGACAGGGTTTATAGGGAACAGCTGGTCCCCTTGGTGAATGGTCATTTACGAGGGGACGCAAGTTAGAAGTGAAGGGTGGATTGTTTAGGGGGATTTCAGGAAAATATTTTTTTACCTAGCGTGTGGTGACCGTCTGGAATGCGCTGCCTGGGAGGTTGGCAGAGGCGGTATGCCTCACATCTTTTAAAAAGTATTTGGATGAGTACTTGGCACGCCATAACATTCAAGGCTATGGACCAAGTTCTGGCAAGAAAGATTGGGTGGGCAGGTCAGGGTCTTTTGTCGGTCGGTGCGGACTCGATTGGCCGAAGGGCCTGTTCTGCACTGTAGTATTCTGTGATTCTGGGAAAAAAAGTTGAAGCTTGAAATCCAAAGACTGGAACATGAAGCGATAACTGAAGCAGTCCGATTTGCAGAATAGGCAGAACTGGTCTTGCCAGGTTTGATGCTCAATAGATCAATCCGCCTTTACAAACAGCGTAAAGAAACAGCAAACTGTTTATTTCAGCTGAATGAATTCGCAATCCCTGAGATTGAGGATTTATACACTAAACTGGCAGGAGAACTCTCGTTTTCGAAACTTGATATGAACCACGTTCACTTTCAATTCCAGCTGGCCGACGATTCCCAGAGTTCATTCGACAACGAAAAGAACAAAGAGAATTACAGCACACGAACGGGTCCTCCGGCCCTCCAAGCCTGCAAAGACCATGCTGCGTGACTGAACTAAAACCCCCTACACTTCCGGGGACAATATCCCTCTATTCCCAGCCTATTCATGTATTTGTCAAGACGCCCCTTAAAACTCACTACCATATCCGCTTTTTCTACCTTCTCCGGCAACGAGTTCCAGGCACCCACTAAGCTCTGTGTAAAGCATCTGCCTCGTACATTCTTTTAAACCTTGCCCCTCGCACCTTAAACCTATGCCCACTAGTAATTGACTCTTCCACCTTGGGAAAAAGCTTCTCACTATCCACTCTGTCCATGCCTCTCATAATCTTGTAGATTTCTATCAGGTCGCCCCTCAGCCTCCGTCCTTCCAGTGAGAACAAACCAAATTTCTCTAACCTCTCCTCATAGCAAATCCCCTCCATACCAGGGAACATCCCGGTAAATATTTTCTGTACCCTCTCCAAAGCCTCCACATCCTTCTGTTAGAGTGGTGACCAGAATTGAACACTATATTCCAACTGTACATAATTCATACACCTAAGTGCCTGTGCCAATACACCAGACTGCCATTTGGGGTATCGTTCGCCTGTTCAAACTTCCAGCGAACGATGGAGAATATTTTCCAGGTTGCTATTTATCTGGATGACGTCCTAATGGCAGGAGAAATGAATAAGAACCACCGAGAGAATTTGTAGGACGTTCGAGGTCGAATTTCCAAGCCAGCCGAGGAAGGGAGAAATGTGTATTTCAGGTCACGCTCAACGACCTTCCTGGCCTGTAGAGTGGGAACGTCTGATCTACACTTGCTGGAAGACAAGATGTAGATGGTCAAAGGCACGGCTGTACATCCTGGAGTTCAGAACTTTTTTGGGGTTAGTAACCTACTATGGGAAATTAATACCAACCTTGCCTCCATCCCTGCTCCGTTATGCCAACTACTAAAGAATGATGAGCCTTCGGAATGGCCTTCCCATCAATTCTTGCTTTCGGTAAAATGAAACAACAGCTGTTTTAATCGAAAATTCTGGAACATTACGATCCCAGGAAAGAACTATTACGAATTTGTGACGCGTCGCCTGGGTAGTACTGGCGCATAGATAGCTAAATGAAGATGAACGCCCAACTGAAAACACTTCCAGAGTGTTGGCTATCATGGAACACAAATAGTGATTATCAACAAGGGTTGACGGGGATATGTGGGGTAAAGAAAAATTCCTCCAGTACCTCTATGACGGAAATGTGTCATTATCACAGACCACAATTCACTACTGGGATTCCGAAAGGAGGACAAGACCCCGCCGCACATAACATCGACCATTGGGCATTATTACCGGCCAACTATGATTACCTGTTGGAACACCGTCCAGCAGGCTGATTCGCAATCGGAGGTACCTTGATCTGGCTAGTATTGGCAGATACCCCCGCGGTGGTACCCTAAATGGAAGAGAAAGTAATGATAAACGTTTAGAGACTCCCAGTGGCAGCCGATAATATTCGTCCATGAACGCAAAAGGACTCAGTCCTCACTCAATTGAAACAGCCAGAAATGATTTGCAAACGAAAGAAAACATCACAGCCCGTATTGCACTCACACTGGAGTCCGAGAGAGCAGCTGGCTGTGGGACCAATGGCCTTCCAGAGTTGTCGTCCCAAGCCAGGGCCGCCATCATATCCTGGCCGAGGTTCAAAATGGCCATCCAGGAGCGACAACAATGGAATGACTCGCAAGGAGCAATGTGTGTTCGCCAAACCTGGATACGGACATCAATGCGTTCATGGGACAGATTCAGCAATGACAACAGTGACAGCAGTGAGGCGGCACGGTAGCACAGTGGTCAGCACTGCTGCTTCACAGCTCCAGGAACCTGGGTTCGATTCCCAGCTTGGGTCACCGTCTGTGTGGAGTTTACACATTCTCCTCGTGTCTCGTGGGTTTCCTCCGGGTGCTCCGGTTTCGTACCACAGTCCAAAGATGTGCGGGTTAGGTTGATTAGCCATGGGAAAAAAATTGCCCCTCAGTGTCCTGAGATGCGTAGGTTAGAGGGATTAGCGGGTAAATGTGTAGGGATATGGAGGTCGGGCTTGGGTGGGATTGTGGTCGGTGCAGACTCGATGGGCCAGATGGCCTCTTTCTGCACTGTAGGGTTTCTATGATTCTATTTGGCCACTCTAGCCTCCTCTGCTATTCAGTGAGATCCTGGCTGATCTGATTGCAATTTCAACTCCACCTTCCTGCTGATCATTTGACTAACCTTTCAGCCCCTCGTTAATCAAGAATCTATCCATCGCACCATTAGAAATATTCCAAAACTGCTTCCAATACCATTTTAGGAAGAGTGTCCGAGAGATTCGCCACCGCCTGAGAGAAAGTAATTCGCCTAATCTCCGTTTTGAATTTATGTAGATAGTCTGACTAGAGAGGGGGCTAAACTGGACATAGTAAGTTGGAATGAGCTCAGTCATGTCATCAAATTTGGAGTTTCGGAACATGTGGAAAACAGTGACAACAATTCCGTAGGCTTCCAGATACTCACGGAAAAGGACAGGTGTCGTCCTAGTTTTCGAGTGCTGAAGTGGGGAAAGGCTAATTGCAGCCAGATTGGGCAGAATTCGAAGGTTGCTGTTCGGGAGAGGCTGTTTGAGGACAAATCCATGTCTGGCTGGTGGGAGATTTTTAAGGAGCAATTGGTCGGAGTGCAGGACAGACAAGTGCCTATGAAAAGGAAGGGCAGGAAGGGCAGGATTCGGGAACCGTGGATATCCAGGGATATTGTACGGCTAGTCAAACAGATAAAGGATGCATGCACGAGGCCTGGGCAACTATAAACAGATGAAGTACTTGAAGAACACACAAAAAGTCGTAAATAACTCAAACAAGGCGTTAGTCGGGCAAATATAGGTCACAAAGCATGCTTGTTGGTTAGAATCAAGGATAATCCCAAGGCATTCTATGGATATGTTGGGAACAAGAGGGTAGCTGGAGAAAGAGCTGGTCCACTCAAAGTCAAAGGAGGGAAATTATGCATAGAATCAAAGGAAGTGGGTGAGATCCTTAATGAGACCTTTGCATCGGTATTCCAAAGGAGAGGGGCACATTGACCGATGGTGTCTCGGAGGTTTATGTAACCCCTCTAGAGCTATCATCATTACGCGGCAGGAAGTGTTAGGGATATTAAAAAGCAATAAGGAGGCAAATCCCCAGAGTCAGATGGAATCTATCCCGGATTACAGAGGGAGGCAAGCAAGGAAAATGCTGGATCCCCAACAGAAATCATTGTTTCCTCGTTGTCCACAGGTGAGGCCCCAGAGGATTGGAGGATAGCCATTCTTGTCCTGTCATTTAAGAAGGGTAGAAAGAATAACCTGGTCAATGATAAGCCAGTGAGCTTGATGACAGTGATAGTGAAATTGTTGGAGAAGATTCTTTGGTATAGCATCGATACACATTTGGAACTGAATGGAATCTATTAGCAACAGACAGTATGGTTTACACGAGTGAGGTCATGTCTCACCAGTTTAATTGTTTTTTTTGAGGAAGTGACAAAAATCACTGATGAGGGAAGGGTTGCAGATGTTGTCTACATCGACTTTAGCAAAGCATTTGACAAGAACCCTCATGGTAGGCTGATACAAAAGGTTAAATCACACCGGATCAAAGGCGAACTCGCTCAATGGATTCAGAAGTAGCTTTCCCATAGAAGACAGATCATAGTGATGAAAGGGTGTCTTTTTTTTTACTGAATGGAGGTCTGCCACAACTGGTGCTCCAGAGGGATCAGAGCTGTGACGACTGTTGTTTGTAATTTTTATAAATGACTTGGAAGGAAACCTAACTCGTCTGATTAGTAAGTGTTCAGATCAGACTGAGATACAGATATTCATGAAGATTGTCACTGAATATAACAGCGTGCAGACAGTCTGGAAAATTGGGTGGAGAAATGGCAGATGAATTTAACCCGGAGAAATGCAAGGTGATGCATTTTGTGTAGATCCAATTCAGGTGGGAGCTGTAAAATAAATGGCAGAACCATGACGAGCATGGACAGACAGAGAAATCTGGGAATTCAGGTCCACTGATCCATAGAAGTTGCAGCACAGGTGGAATAAATGGTGAAGAAAGCATATTACATGCTTGCCTTCATCAGCTGGGGCATCGAGTATGAAATTTGTCAAATTGTGTTCAGTTATATAAAGCGTTGGTGAGGACACATTTGGAATACTGTGTTCATTTCTGGTCAACACACTCCCAGAAGGACATGGTAGCTTTGGAAGGAGTACAGAAAAGGTTAGCGAGGATGTTGCCTGGTATGGAGCTTATTACATATGAGGAGAAATTGAGCAAACTGGGATTGATTTCCCTGGACAGACGGAGACTGAGGGGCGACCAGATAGAGGGTTTTTTTTTCCAGGGCAGAAATGACAATCACAAGGGGGTACAAGGTCAATGTAAGGGCGAAGGTCTATATTTAACACAGTGGGTGGTGGGGACCGGGAATACACTGCCAAGTGAGGTGGTAGCGGCAGATACTTGTGTGACATTTAGGACTGATCTGGATAGGCACATGAACAGGCGGAGTATGAACAGGCGATTGTTCCAGGTGGGACAACGTGACCGGCATAGGCTGGGTGCGATGAAGAGCCTGTGCTGTACTCTTTTTTGTTGTTTGTTCTTTGATTTCTGGGATGACCCAATCGTGATCACCCTTCTTAAAACAAAATCAACCATCCATCCAGTTGTAAAACAAGCGTGGGATCATAGGGGGTGGGGGGATGGGTGGATTGCGGGGGGAGGTGGGAGTGGGGGAGTGGGAGAAGGAGGCAGGCGGGGGGGGGGGGGGAGGGGGTGAAGTCATGGAATAAGAGGCTCACTGTTCAGAACTGGCCATTTGGCCCATCAATTCTGCACCGATACGCAAAAAACACCTGAGACCCCATCTAATCCCATTAACCAGCAATTGGCCCATGACTCTAAATACAACGATTTGCAAGGTGCTCATACAGGTATATTTTCAAAGGATGTGAAGAAATTCGCCTCTGCCGCTCACCCAGGCAGCATATTACAGATTGTCACCACCCTCTGGCAAAAAAAAATATTACTCCTCACTTCCACCCCGGAACCTCCTTCCTCTCATCTTGAACCTATGTCCACTCAAGACTGAGCCTTCAATTAAGGGGAATAGGGGAAGAAGAGGAATTATCCACTGTTTATGTCCCTAATAATCTTGTACACCTGAACCTGGTTGCCCCTCAGTCTTCTCCCCTCCAACGAAAACAATCCAAGCCTCCACAACGTATCTTCTTAGCTTAAATGTTATAACCCAGGCAGCATCATGCTGAATCTCCTGTACACCCCGTCCAGTGCAGTCACATCGTTTCTACAAAGTGGCGACCAAAACTGCACACAGTACTCTAGCTGTGGCCTCACCAAAATTTTGTAATATTCCAACATAACAACTTCCCCTTTTTTCCACTGAACTTCCTAGTATCGTGCCGTTCATTGAATACTTCTTTGTAAACCTTGTCCTTACATAGTTTGTCACTATACACTTTACAGGGTTCAATTCCATCTGCAACTTATCTGCCCATTTGACCATTCCATCTATTTCCTCTTATAGCCCAAGACACTCAGTCTCATTGTGAACCACCCGGCCAACTCAAAGTTGTCATGTTCAATCTGTATTCTTTCACAACACTGGCAGTTTTTGGCATTGCCGTGAATTAAGGGGTTCAGTGGAATGTGCAGGAAACATTTTGAATGTAATTTATTGAGGGGCTGAATGTGGATTTCTCTCTCTGTCCATTTTGCTTCTCCATACTCAATGCGAGAGAGGGTGGACAATTTGAGAGCATGAGGAAAATATTGATGTGAGGTGGTTTATTATGAGAACCAAAGTTTCTGGAGTGTTCTCCAGTGTGACCACACCACTCGTGGGATCGTGCTGTGCAATGCAATTGTTACACATGAATGTGCTGACTTTCCAGTGTTTCAGAGGTTTGGATATAAAAGGTTGATAAGTGTGAGAGATGGCGAAACCACACCATTACTTCAAATGGCCAGACAGAAACTTACCGGACGGAGCATTTGAATCCGGGCTCGCACCGAGATCGGCAAAGAGCAGAGATCATTGCAGATTCCCAAGATCAGGAGAGAGTGAAAAACAGAGATGGATGACTGCATAAGTAGAACGCGAGAAGCTCCATACGGAGAAACACAGAGAGAGAAAGAGAGCAGGGGGAGGAACAGAGAGTTGGAGTAAGGAGAGGTGACTGACAGAAGATGCGAATGCTGAATGTACATGCAACACCACTCCAGGAGTAATCAGATACAGTGGGTGTGTAGGGAGAACAATGAATGGAACGGTGTAGCTGCATAGCACTACAAAGATCTCTGAAGGGAGTAGGAGGGATTAAACAAAAATCCTGAGCCTGGCTAAAGACTGTTGCTAATCCCAAAGTTTTATTAGTATTTTTAGAAAGGGCTGCGGAATTTCCGAATGTGGATTGAGAAGAATTTTCTGCTTAACTCGGGTCGGGAAATTTGCTGTTTGTCCCAGAGGTTTAATGCGTAATTACGAGGTAATCTCAGGGACAATTTTGCATCTGTGTAATTCCTGACCAGAGAGAGAGAGAGAGAGGAATAGAATATAAGAGCAGTTCAGATAAATACACTGTACGTTTACAAAGCATCTCTGAATAGAGAGTGAGATAATTAGAGAGTATTTCAGATAAATACAGTGTTCTTTTACCATCATTTCTGCAGCAGGAGAGAGAATTGGAGAAATGCTCTGATAAATGTCATGTCCCTTTGGCAAAAATCGCTGCAGGGAAAGAGAGAGAGTGAGAGAGAAAAGGGGAGAGTAAAAGGGGAGATAAATACTGCGTTCCTTTGCTAAGCATCTGTGCAGCCAGAGAGAGAATGAGAGAAGTTCCAATAAATGCAATGCAACTTTAACAAACATCTCTGCAGAGAGAGTATGAGAATGAGAAAGCAGTTCAGAGAAATGAAAGGCATATTTACCAAGCATCTCAGAAGGCAGAGAGAGAATATGAAAGCATTTCAGATAAATACAATTTGCCTTTACAGACATCGCTGCAGGGAGAAGGAGAGAGAGAAAGAGAGAAGGGGAGAGCAGTTTAGATACATGCAATGTTCCTTTACCAACCATCTCTGCAGAGAGAGAGAGAGATGAGAGTATAGTTCAGATAATAGCAATGTCCTTTTACCAAGCATCTCTGTAGAGATAGAGAACAAGAGCGCAGTTCAGATCATGCAAGGAACATTTGCCAAGCATCTCTGCAGATTGAGAGGACGAGAATATGACAGCAGTTCAGACAAAAGCCATGTGCCTTTACCAAGCATCTCTGCAGCGTGAAAGTGGGGGAGAGGATGGTAGCGCAGTTCATATAAATGCAATGTAAAGTTATGAAGCATCTCTGGAGAGAGGGATTATGATAGAGCAGCCCAGATTAATGCAATGTTCATTTGCCAAGCACCTCTACAGAGGTAGGGAGAATGAGAATGAGAGTGCAGTTCTGATAAATACAATGCTCCTTTACCAATCATCTCGACAAATAGAAAGAGAGAAAATGAGAGTGCAGTTCAGCTCAATGCACTGGCCTTTGGCCAAACATCACTGCAGAGTGAGAGAACTGGAGAGCAACTCAGATGAATGCAATGCACCTTTACCAAGCACGTCTGCAGAGAGGGAGAAAATGTGAGCAGTTCAGATAAATTAAATGTAACTTCACAGAGCACCTCTGCAGAGAAAGGGAGAGAATGATGTTGTTGTTCAGATGAATGCAATGTAACTTTATCAAGCATCTCTGCAGAGAGAGAGAATGATACAGCAGTTCAGAGAACACAGCCTACAATCCGCGCTACCTGTTTGGCGGATCGACTATCCTTCAGTTGGAGGCGATTACCAAGATGATAGAAACAAAGAAGATCGCAGCAGGAGATGGCCATTCGGCCCTTCGAGGCTACTCCGCCATTCATTACAATGATGGCTGATCATCCAACTCAAGATCATCATCCTGCTTTCTACCCATAACCTTTGACCCCGGTCACCCTAAGTGCAATATCTACCCGCCTCTTGAGTACGCGCACAATTTTGGCATCAACTACTTCCTGTGGCAATGAATTCCACAGGCTCACCACTCTTTGCGTGAGGAAATGTCGCCTCATCTCCGTCTTAAATGGTCTGCTCCCTATTCTCAGACTGTGATCCGTGGTTCTGGACACTACACCACCGGGATGATCCTTCCTGCATCTACCCTGTCTCACCCTGTGAGAATTTTATCATTTTCTATGAGATCCACCCCCACTAATTCGCCTGAACTGCAACGAACAATCCTAAACTCTTCAATCCCCCCCCCCCTCATATATCAGTCCCAACATCCCCAAAATCAGCCTTGTAAACCTTCGCTGCATTCCCTGGAGTGCAAGAACATCCCTCCTCAGAAAAGGAGAACAAAACTGAACACAATATTCTAGGTGTGACCTCACCAAGGTCCTGTATAATGCCAAAGACACATCGTTGCTCCTCTACACGAAACCTCTTGCAACGAAGGCCAGCAAACCATTTGCTTCTTTCCCACCTGCTGCACCTGCATGCTTACTTTCAGTGACTGGTGCACAAGGACACCCAGGTCAGGCTGCACACTCCCCACTGCCAATTTACAGCCATTCAGGTAGTAATCTGTAGTAACCATCAGGTAGTAAATTCAGGGAACCTGTGCATGTGGTGTATCTGGATTTCCAGAAGGCATTTGATAAGGTGGCGCACCAAAGACTACTACATAAGATAAAGGTGCACAGTGTTACGAATAATGTATTAGCTTGATAGAGGATTGGTTAACAAACAGGAAGCAAAGAGTGGGGATAAATGGCTGTTTTTCTGGTTGGTGATCAGTGACTAGTGGTTTGCCTCCGGGATCAGTGTTGGAACCACAATTGTTTACGATTTACATAGATGATTTGGATTTGGGGACCAAGTGTAGTGTGTCAAAATTCGCAGATGACACTAAGATGGGTGGAAGAGCAAAGTGTGCAGAGGACGTTGAAAGCCTGCAAAGGGATATAGATAATCGAAGTGAGTGGACAAGGGTCTGGCGGATGGAGTACAATGTTGATAAATATGAGGTCATCCATTTTGGTAGGAATAACAGCAAAATGGACCATTATTTACATGGTGAAATAATGCAGCATGCTGCTGTGCAGAGGGACCTGGGTGTCCTTGTGTAGGAATCTCAAGGAGTTGCTTTGCTGGTGCAGCAGGTAATTAAGAAGGCAAATGGAATTCTGTCCTTCATTGCTAGAGGGATGGAGTTTAAAAACAGCGAGAATATGTTGCAGCTGTATAAGGTGCTGGTGCGGCCTCACCTGGAGTACTGTGAACAATTTTGGTCTTAATTGAGAAAGGATATACGGGAACTGGAGCGGGTGCAGAGGAGATTCACTTGGTTGATTCCGGAGTTCAGAGTTTTGGCTTATGAGGAGAGACTGAGTAGTCTGGGGCTATACTCATTGGAATTCAGAAGAATGAGGGGAGACCTTTTAGAAACATATAATATTATGAAGGGAATAGGTAAGTTAGAAGCAGGGAGGTTGTTTCCACTGGCGGGTGAAACTAAAACTTGGGGGCATAGCCTCAAAATAAAGGGAAGCAGATTTAGGACTGAGTTGAGGAGGAACTCATTCACACAAAGAATAGTGAATCTGTGGAATTCCCTGCCCAGTGAAGCAGTTGAGGCTATCTCATTGAATGTTTTTAAGGCAAGGATAGATACATTTTTGAACAGTAAGGAATTAAGGGTTTTGGTGAGCGGGCGGGTAAGTGTAGCTGTGTCCACAAAAAGATCAGCCATGATCTTCTTGAACTGCGCAGTAGATTCGAGGGCCAGATAGGCTATTCCTGCTCTTAGCTCTTATGTCTTGTTTTTGCTTCCAAGTGAATTTATCCGAATTATACTGCATCTGCCATTGATTTGCCCATTCAACCAACCTGTCCAGATCATTCTGAAGGATCTCTGCATCCTCGTCACTGTTCACCTCCCACCTAACTTGGTATCATCTGCAAACTTTGAGATGTTGAATTTTGTTCCCTCATCCAAATCATTAATATATTTTGCCAATGTCTGGGGTCCCAACACTGATCCCTGTGGCACCCCACTAATTACTGCCTGCCAATTTGAAAAGCACCTATTAATTCCGACATTTTGTTCTCTCTCTGCCAGCGAGTTTTCTAACCAGCTCAATGCACTTTCCCAATTCCATCTGCTTTAATCTTTCATTCTCATCTCTCATGTGGGAATATGTGAAACTATTTTTGAAATTATACCACATAAACTGTTTCGCCCTTGTCAACTCCAGTAGTTACAACTTCAAAGAATCCCAACAGATTTGTCAAGCATATTTCCCCTTCATAAATCCATGCTGATTCTGTCTGACCCTCCCACTACATTCTAAATGTTCTTGATAATGGATTTGAGAATTGTTGCCATTATCGATCTTTGGCTTAATGGTCTATAATTCCCTATTTTCTCTCTAAGTCACTTTTTGAATACTGGAGTGATATTAACTACCCTCCAATATGCAGGGACTGTTCCAGAGTCTATTAATCCAGGATGATGACCACCAACTATTTCAGGAGTCATATCCTTAAGTACTCGGGAATGTAGATTTATTTGCCATCAGTCCCATCAATTTTTCCAACACGATTTCTCCTCTAATATTGATGTCGCTCAGTTCTTCCCTCTCACTAAACCTTGTGTTCTCCATCATTTCTGCTTTCTGATTTATGTCCACTTTTGTGAAGACAGAACGAACGTATGTATTCAGTTGCTCAGCCATTTCGTTGTCCCCAGTTATCCATTCCCCCGTTTCTTTCTGTCGGAGACATTCATTTGTCTTCACCAACCTCTTTCTCTTCACTTAACTTGAGAAACTCTTAGTGTCCGTCGTTGTGTTCCCGGCAAGCTTATTTTCGTACTATTTTCCCTCATCTTGATCAATCCCTTGGTCCTTCTTTGCTCAATTCTGAACTGCCCCCAATCCTCAGATCTATTATTTTTCCCGGCCAAACTGTATGCTTCCTCCTTGGATCAGATACTATCTCTGGTTTCCTTTGTAAGCCATGGATTGGGCCTCTCACCTAACTTGCTTTTGTGCCAGATAGGAATAAACACTTGTTGCAGCTCCCCCGTGCGGTCCTTGCATGTTTGCCATTGCTGATCCATTGTCACCCCTTAAAGCAACTCTCCCTAATCCATCAAAGCCACCTCACGCCTCATCTCTTAGTTTACTTTATTCAGATTCAGCACCCTAGTTTCCGAATCAACTATTTCACACTCCGTCTTGATAAACGTTCTATCATGTTATCGTCGCTCATCCCGAAGGGATCTCGCGCAGATCGATTGGCAATGATTCCCTTCTTGTTTCATTGTCAGCGGGAACTGCTGCCTGATTGGGCACGGCAATGGTTCCACTAAAAGCCGAGTCTGTGATTCGTTGCAGCGGCTGACAGCCAGCGTCGCAAAGTCCCTGATTGGCCAAAGCGTCTGTGGGTCAGCGAGCTGAGATCCCCGCTTGGTTCGGGGGTGGTCTATGAGCGGATGTTGTCCTGGTTGGTTGACGCATCTGCCAGTCTTAAACCCCAGTCTCTGATTGTCTGACCAGCTGTCAGTCGAAGTTCAGAGACCCTTGATTGGCGTAGATATCTGTCAGTCAGTGTGTGGCACTGCTGATTGGCTGAAGATGTCAAATAGCGACCGAGTCTCTGAATGGCTGACGTGGTTGTTTACCAATCCAGTCTCGAGTAGCCAAGATCGACAGGAATATACCAAAGATTGGCTCAGGCGATCTGTTAGCGATTGCAGTCTCGAACTGGCTGTCGGTCAGCTTTGTCTCTTTATGAACTGAATAATTGATGTACCCAGACTTTTCAACACAATTCTGATCTGCTCCCTGTATTTAGATTGAGTCACCACATAAATAAAGGTGATTGTGCAGCAATGTCAATTCCGCAGCATAAATCTGGCTTTTGAAATGTATATTGAGGATCAGTGATGTAACTTGATTTTACCGAGTCCAAATACAAATGAAGGCTCTGGATATGCTGAGGAGTAAAATCATTGACTTCCTCTGCTCTCCAGCTCAGGCTATTATTTTCCTTACTCTGAGCCCTCAGTCCCTTCTGGACTCAACTGGTGACGAAAATGTCACACATTGCAGAGCGTTCATTCACGGATTAAACCGAATGGGAGCAATGGGGTTGAAACCTGATCAAACTAGTTAAATCCAACAAACCCTTGATCACTCCAAAAACTTTTCTTTCCCTTACAGTTCCACTTGACATTGCGCACATTATCTCTCCAACTTGTAAAGTTGGGGTGATTTTTTTTTTTGCAGAGAGCAGGATCCTAGTTGTTGCCAGAACCACAGCTGTAGTTTTCCAGGTGCAATATTTAGTTTTCAGTTTCTGGCAGCGAATGGCGACAAATCGATCAAAGGAGAAAGTGACAGTGCACCAGATAGAACAATCTCTGGCTCCAATCCGCAGCCATTATTTAACACGACACAAGAGGTGGAATCCAGGAAATTCCAGGGGAAGTAATCATTATTTAGGTAGTTTAGGCTGGGGCTAATGATGATGGAAAGTTGATCCGCTGCTGCCATGGCCACCATGTAGCGCGTGGAGCAGGTGGACAGGACACATTTTCTCCGACTCAGGATCACAATTCCCAGTAAATTAACTGTCAGAGAAAAAGCGATAAGAGCCGGAAATTAATGAATAAACATTCTCCATGTCTGACCCGAGAGCAAGGCGAGGATTTCAGTATCAATCCCATGGGCAGTGGTTAGAGGGGTGATGGTGTTGTTGGGGGTGTTGCGTTCGAGATAAACATTGCAGGCTGGAAAGTAGTCAATGTAACCTTACCGGTTAAGCAGGGGTTGTGGGACAGAAAGCTGTGAGTTACACATCTCACTTTGCTGGAGGAAATCTGCAAATAAATTCAAATGTTTCTGCTGATCTGCTTAATCTGATCTGTTTTACACATTAACTCAGATTGTACGGGTTTCCTAATTAGACCCAAAATCGACAGGAATATACCAAAAGTTGGCAATATAATTTGCCATCCCTTCCTGCACCCAAACATCGCAGCCCATCCCGGATTGTAAACTTCGCTGCACTGGACAGCTGATGGAGTGAGATGTCACTTCAGGATTTTTCTAATTATCATCCCCAAAACAAATGTCTTCCCCATTCATTTTTCCCCAAAATTTTTTTTCTGTTTTCTTTTTTCGTCATTCCTTGTTCTGTCTGTCTTTCTTTCTATTCTTCTCTCCCTCCCTCTACATCAGCCCCTTTCTTCCCCTTTCTGTCTCTCATCATCATCATTCTCTCTCTCTCTTTCCTGTTGACTTCCCCATCTGCTGATTTCTCTCCCATTCATTCTCTGATTCTAACTTTCTCCCTGTCGCTCGCTATCTCTCTCCAATATTTCTATCTCTCTCTCCCTTTCTTCCCACATCTGTCGATCATACTCCAGTATCGCTCTCTCCTATTTTTCTCCCCATTTGTAGCTTTCTCTTCCCTGTCTTTCTCTCTCTCTCTCGCTTTCTCTCAAATTCCGTTGCTCTCCCTTAATCATCTCGCCCACTTTCTCTGCAGCTTTCTTTGTGTCTTTTAACCACGTCAGGATCCCTTGGGCAGCAATGTGAACATATCCAGAGGGAACACGGAGGAGACATTTCATTCCCGAAGCCTCACATCTGGTGTAAGCCTTCCCGCCTCCTGCACTGAATGTGTATTCTGAGTCCGGATACACATCCCCTCAGTGACAGAAAGAGACCAACATCCCCCTTTAAAATCGAAACAAGCTGTGTGCTTTCCATTGGTAGTTTTTTAACGTTTATTTAATAATTCATTTCTCTGTCTGCTTATTTATTGACTGATTGATTCTGTGAACCAGGAATTGCACAGGGCTGCGCCTGATGCTTTTCTCCAGAGACAGGATCTCGGCACTTACCCCAAACTGGAGATCCCCAAAACCTGTGTCGCTTCCCGCCCGCTCACAGAAATTAGATTTGTGGTTATTGACAAAGGGCGTCAAAAATATTTGATCCCTCTTTTCAACACAGGCCACACGAGAGGGGGGGAAACAAGCAGAGATATGGACGGAAATAAGTTTTTAGAAGAAGGGATGGAGTAAGATATGGATGTGGTTGGAGGAAGGGACCAGGACCTGGGTGGAAACATCCACCTTCGCAATGAGTGAGAGCGACAGTGGCAGAAGGAGTAATAGGAAGGAGAGAGTGAAGCAGAGACAGGGGAAGCCGAGGAGATTGAAAGGTCAAAACCGTGGTTGTAATGGAGGGAGAATATTTGAGGAAGGGAGACATGATGTGAGCGTCTCCAGTGTGTCGTCACTGGCAGCAGCTCCAATCACCTCTCTCATAATGTGACATGCAGAGCAATATCCTATGAGGGTGATTTTAAAAAGTGACCCACATGAGTCAGCAGCCCTTTCTCAAAACTAAAATAGGGAATTGAGCAGTTTCTGGAAACTGAAAGGGAGGCAGGATTGGCCAGGGAAGATGAGGGCTGGTACTTTATTTCATGTTTAGAGGATCCTCTTTGTGGATTTTTTTTCTGTCTTCCTCCATTTCAATCTGTCTGCCTGATTGGAATGAATTGAGGAAAGGAGAGAGTGAGAGAGAATGAACAGAACCAAATGGGAGAGCTGGTTTCTTCTGGGATCCTGCTTAACATGAACACTGGCATGCAATAGAAAAGAGACCACACTTGAATAATGAATTAAATCAGAGTCTGTAAAGTACTTTCGGAATGATTGAATTCAAAGTTCCTTAACAGGAACATAGATAAACGGGGGAATGAGTACATAAAAACATACAAAGTATAATCAGTAGGAGGCTATTCGACCCTTCGAGTTTGCTCCGCCATTCATTTTTGATCATTGATGATAATCGAATTCAATCTCCTTTTTTCCATCTTCACCTATCCCTTGATCCCTTGACCCAAGAACTGTATCTAATTTCATCTTGAAATCAGACAGCGTTTTGGACTTAATCACATTCTGTGGCTGTGAATTCCCCATATTCGACATTCTCTGGGTGAAGAATCTTCTCCTCACCTCAGTTCTGAAAGGTATACCCCTTCTCCTCAAACTATGACCCCTCGTTCAGGACTCATCCACGTTTGGGAACATCATTTCTGATTTTACCCTTTCTAATCCTGTCAGAATGAGATAGGTTACTATGAGATGTTCTCTCACTCATGAGACTACAATGGTTATAATCAAAACCGACTTAGTATCTCCTCATATGACAGATCTGCCATCCCTGTAGTCAGCCTGGTAAACCTTCATTGCACTCCCGCTATAGAAAGGGCATCATTTTTCAGATAAGGACACAGGACTGTGGCCCCACGTGTGGCCTCACCAAAGTCCTAATCAAATGCAGAAAAAACGTACCCTAAAGCTATCCTCAAAAGCTTTCACTATGAAGGCCAACATACCGTTTACCTGCTGTCCCTGCGTGCTTACTTTCAGCAACTGATGTACGAGCACACCCAGGTATCCACTTTTTTATTCATTTGTGTGACATGGATGTCGCTGGGTGACCAGTATTGATTGCCCATCCCTCGTTGACATTGTCAAGGTACTGGTGAGCTGCCTTCTTGAATCAGTGCAGTCCATCTTCTGTGAGTTGACCCACAATGCCGTTAGGGGGGTAATTCCAGGATGTTGGCCCGGGGAATGTGAAGGAATGGCGATATATTTCCAAGTCACAATGATGAGTGGCTTGGAGGGGAACATGCAGATGGCCGTGTTCGCATTTATCTGCTGTCCTTGTCCTTCTAGAAACATAGAAACCCTACAGTGCAGAAGGAGGCTATTCGGCCCATCGAGTCTGCACCGACCACAATCCCACCCAGGCCCTACCCCCAGATATTTACCCACTAATCCCTTTAACCTACGCATCCCAGGACACTAAGGAGCAATTTTAGCATGGCCAATCAACCTAACCCGCACATCTTTGGACTGTGGGAGGAAACCGGAGCACCCGGAGGAAACCCACGCAGACACGAGGAGAATGTGCAAACTCCACACAGACAGTGACCCGAGCCGGGAATCGAACCCGGGACCCTGGAGCTGTGAAGCAGCAGTGCTAACCACTGTGCTACCGTGCCGACCCTTCTAGTTGGAAGTGGTCACACATAAACTCACAAGTCATAATCTGCTTTCCTATTATTGCTACCGAAGTGGATAATTCCAGATTTATGCACATTACACTGCAACTGCCATTCATATGCCCACACATTAAGCCTGTCAAAATCATGATGATGCATGTCTGCATCGTCCTGACAGCTCACCCTCCCACTCAGCTATGTATCATATGCAAACTTGGAGATAATGCACTCAGTTCCCTCTTGCAAGTGTTTAATATGTAATTTGAACGCTTGTGGTCCTTGCTCAGATTCCTGCGTTACCCACTTGTCACTGACTCCCAATCGGAAAAAAATGGCCCATGTATGCCAACTTTGTTTTATCTACCTGTTAACCAGCTTCCTATCCATCTCAAGGCATTACCTGCAATTCCATGTGCTTTAATTTTACATGGTAGGCTGTTATGTGAGACCTTATAAAGCACCTTCTGAAAGTCTAATTATACCAAATCCACTGTTCCTCGATGCTGAATTCCATTAGTTACATCCTCAAAAAATTCAAATCGACTCGTCGTGCATGATTTTCCTCCTGTCACTTCATGATGACTTTGCCTGATTATGCACCTATATTCCAAATGCTTACTTAGGAAATCCTTGGAATGGATTCCAGCAAATTCTCCTGTACCGACGTTAGTCTCACTGGTACATATTTCTGTTCTCTCTCTACCTCCCTTTTTGCACAATACACTTACATTAGCTGGACTCCAATCGGTGGCAAGCAGCCCAGGATCCAAATAATTTTGTAATTGTGGGTTTTCCAGTTCTCTTTCCAAACGTTCTCCTTCGAATGCATTATCAGGAAGGGAGAGAGGGAAAGATAAGGTTGACGAGGTAAGAATGAAAGACGTAGAGCGAAGCCAGGGGTTTAGGGAGATTTGAGAAAATACATTGCTGCGAGGTGCGTGGTGAGGTGGGATGGGGGGGGGGCGGCGGGCAGGGGGCGGGGGATGTTGGTCTGGAAGGGTTAGAGTGTCCTCCGCGTTGTGGTCACAGCCTAGCTGCCCAGCCATAGAAACATGGAAACTGGAATCAGGAGTATCCATTCGGCCCATAGAGCCTGCTCCACAACTTATTTTGATAATGGGTGGTCAGCGAATCCCGATTCCCCCATTCCCTACATGAGTAGATCCACTTTAAGGACGTATTTTTCTACTAATTCTCATGAGCTGGTCCGTTTCCAATCTTTCTGCTTCCCTGAATGTAAGTATCTTTTCCAAATACTGACCACGCAGATTGAGATGTTACAAAATCATCTCTTTTACAACTTGTGGGACAATCTATCATTCTGGTACGAACGTGCTCTGTGGAACTCTCATGCCGGCTGTCTGAAACTTACTCCATTATCAGCTTTCAGCTTGCATCAGACCTGGTAAATGCATCGACTCTCTCCTTCAGTCTCCGATTCAAATGCTACTGAACTGAGGATTTGCTAAAAACTTTGAGACAAAGGAGATTCCCTGCTCCGCCCATAACTTGATAGGCAATTATCTGTCTTCAGAATTACCCGAATCTAAAGTACAAATGACTCTGAACTGGATATTGCAGTCAAACCTCCAAGCAGATAATCGTTGTTTGCTCATTCTGACAATGAATCACCGCTTCCGTATTGACAATTAATAATTCTTCAATTATTGCTTCCTTTGGTTATTGTGTAACCACTAAACTAACGTACCCCTTCAAACTACCTTTTTTTTTCGTGGCATCTCCGATGTGAAAGAAAAAATACATTCACTGTTATGAAGTTTTCCTTTCCCGGCAGTTGCACCATTTTACTAACATAACAGGGCAAATATCTAACTACATGACTTATTTCATCATACAAGAACACAGATGCGCAGATCACTTGATATGATTACAATAATCTACCCAAAGCAAATGTAATGCTATCCAGAACAGAATCTACTCTGTTTGTTGTATATAGCTTTACATAGAACATAGAACATCGAACAGTACAGCACAGAACAGGCCCTTCGGCCCACGATGTTGTGCCGAGCTTTGTCTGAAACCCAGATCAAGCTATTTCCTCCCTATCATCCCGAAGTGCTCCATGTGCCTATCGAATAGCTTCCTAAATGTTCCTAAAGTGTCTGACTCCACTATCCCTGCAGGCAGTCCATTCCACACCCCAACCACTCTCTGAGTAAATAACCTACCTCTGATATCCTTCCTATATCTCCCACAATGAACCCTATAATTATGCCCCCGAGTTACCGCTCCATTCACCCGAGGAAATAGTCTTTGAACGTTCACTCGATCTATCCCCCTCATCATCTTATCAACCACTATCAAGTCTCCTCTCAACCTGCTCCGCTCCAAAGAGAGAAGCCCAAGTTCCCTCAACCTTTCGTCATAAGACCTACCGTCCAAACCAGGCAGCATCCTGGTAAATCTCCTTTGCACTCTTTCCAGTGTCTCCACATCCTTCTTATAGTGAGGTGAACAGAACTGCACGCAATATTCCAAATGTGGTCTCACCAAGGTCCTATACAGTTGAAGCATTAACCCACGGCTCTTAAACTCAAACCCCCTGTTAATGAACGCAAACACACTATAGGCCTTATTCACAGCTCTATCCACTTCAGTGGCAACCTTCAGAGATCTGTGGATATGAACGCCAAGATCTCTCTGTTCCTCCACATTCTTCAGAACGCTACATTTGACCCTGTAGTCCACATTCAAATTTAACCTACCAAAATGAATCATCTCGCATTCATCAGGGTTAAACTCCATTTGCCATTTTTCAGCCCAGCTCTGCATACTATCTACATCTCTTTGCAGCCTGCAAGAGCCCTCCACCTCATCCACTACTCCTCCAATTTTGGTGTCATCAGCAAATTTACGGATCCACCCTTCTGCCCCCTCCTCCAAGTCATTTATAAAAATTACAAATAGCAGAAGACCAAGCACTGATCCCTGCGGCACTCCGCTAGCAACCTGCCTCCAATCTGAAAATTTTCCATCCACCACCACCCTCTGTCTTCTGTTAGATAGCCAGTTACCTATCCGATCGGCCAAACTTATTCAAAGCTTCCTCGTCATGATTGCTTGCGCTACAACACTCGTGACGAGAATAAATCTCTTCACTATTTCGATCAGGATTTGGAATTCTGGCCTGCTGTCAACACTCCTTTCCAGAAATGCTTAACGACAAGACCATTGATCAATCCTTCCTCGTTATGTATTCCAAATCTAATTGGGTCAGTTCTCTGATTGGCTGCATGATATGTAGCTCGTAGAAACAATTCCTCATCCATTCTGTCAATCTTTCTTCATGGTTACCCTTGCTATATTTATTAATCCAGTCAATATGCTTGTTTAAATTACCCATAATTACCGTTGTGCTCCGCTCACTGGCCCTCATCTTTTCCTGGTTTATATGCCCGACTGAAAAGTACTGTCCTAGGGTCCTTCTAGCATTCCTACCACGGTATTTCTTCCCTTGCTTTTTATTACCACATAGATTGATTCAACATTTTCGTCCGTTTTGCCACTACGATTGTTTCATGCAGCCTTACAGTTATTCTTAACGAATAAAATAACTGCTCCTCTGCTGCATTTCCTTTAATCCTTTCGGAATACTTTGTACCCTTGGACATTTAACTCCAAGCTCTGATTCTCCTGTACCTGATACGCGATATAACACACGAGAGGCTGGATGTACTCGGGAAATAAAGGCTTTTATTGCCAACAATAACAGAGCTACTATATACAGTATACGATCCCAGACTAAAGGGTCACCAGGCAGAGCAGTGACCTTTATACCTCTCCCAGGAGGCGGAGCCAACTGGGGTGTACCATAGGACTATATTAACAGGTAGAACAACCCAACCCTAACCCCAACAGTAACATATCTACAGACTCATAGTACTGGCCAGACCATGGCTCAGCACTACCTGGTGGGAACCAACAATGGTTCACCACATTCACCCCTCCTTTGAAAACAAAGGCCGGCGGAGTACAAAACACAGAACAATTGTTCATCTGTCTATAAGTTCAAATGGTCTGGGGGACCGCACCGTCGCTGTGACCTCCTCAACATCGGCGATGACACCGGTTCAGGCAATCGCGATGACGTTCTCTCCAAGGCGGTGTCCAGCGACTCCTGCAGTGCCTCACGGGCCGGTAGACAACAAGGTGGTGACAATCCGCTGAACTCGGGCACGCCATGAAGTGGCGACCATCTCCTGGACTCAGGCAAGCTGTAAGAGGGTTAAGTGGTGGTCCCGATACTGCCCGCGCCGTGTCAGGAGGGGAAATAATAATTGGGGGGTCCCTAACAGGAAGTGTGGGAGCGACAGGGGTTTCCAAGCCCCCTGCTGGCGCCAGATCTCGAATCGAGACCGTGTCCTCTCGCCCGTCAGGATATGCCACGTAGGCATACTGAGGGTTGGCGTGGAGGAGATGGACCTGTTCAACCAAAGGGTCGGACTTGCGGGTCCTAACATGCCGCCGCAGGAGGACAGGTCCTGAGTACGTCAACCAAAACAGTAATGAGGTCCCAGAGGAAGACTCCTAGGGAATGAAAACATTCTCTCATGAGGAGTAGCGTTGGTTGCCGTACACAGGAGTGAGCGTATGGAGTGGAGCGCATCAGGGAGTACCTCTTGCCAACGGGAGACTGGAAGACCCTTAGACCTCAACGCCAGTAAGACAGCCTTCCAGACTGTAGCATTCTCTCGTTCGACCTGTCCGTTACCCCTTGGGTTGTAGCTCGTGGTTCTACTCGAGGCAATCCCATATGAGAGCAGGTATTGCCTCAAGTCATCGCTCATGAACGACGAGCCCCTAACGCTGTGGATATAACAGGGGTAACCGAACAGGGTGAAAAGATCACGAAATGCCTTGATAACCGTGGCAGTGGTCATATCAGAACAGGGAATGACAAAAGGGAATCGTGAGTACTCATCAACCACATTGAGGAAGTAGACATTCCGATCTGTCAAGGGAAGGGGGCCCTTAAAGCCCACACTCAGTCTTTTGAAGGGACGAGTGGCCTTCACGAGGTGTGCCCTGTCAGGTCGGTAGAAGTGCGGTTTGCATTCCGCGCATACCCGGCAGCTTCTGGTTATGGACCTGACATCCTCCACCGAGTGGGGTAGATTCCGGGCCTTTATGAAGTGGAAGAGCCGAGTGACCCCCGGATGGCAGAGGTCATTGTGGAGAGCCTGCAATCGATTCTCCTGCATACTAGCGCATGTTCCACGCGACAGGTCTTCCGAGGGCTCGTTGAGCTTCCGTGGACGGTACATGATATCATAATTGTAGGTGGAGAGTTCGATTCTCCACCTCAAGATTTTATCATTCTTGATCTTACCCCGTAACGTGTTGTTGAACATGAACGCCATTGACCGCTGGTCCGTGAGTAGAGTGAACCGTTTTCCCGCCAAGTAATGCTGCCAATGCCGAACGGCCTCCACAATGGCCTGGGCCTCCTTTTCCACTGCCGAATGTCGAATTTCAGGGCCTTGGAGGGTGCGAGAGAAAAAGGCGACGGGCCTGCCCGCCTGGTTAAGTGTGGCAGCCAGGGCGAAATCAGATGCATCACTCTCCACCTGGAAGGGGATGGACTCATCGATAGCGTGCATCGTGGCTTTCGCGATGTCGGCTTTTATTCTTGCAAAGGCTAAGCGAGCCTCTGTTGCTAGGGGAAAAGAGGTAGACTTGATGAGCAGACGGGCTTTGTCCGCGTAATTGGGAACCCACTGTGCATCGTATGAGAAGAAGTCTAAACATCTTCTCAGTGCTTTGATGCTAGTGGGCAGGGGAAGTTCGAGGAGAGGACGCATATGGTCTAGATCAGGGCCAAGGACCCCGTTTTCCACCACGTATCCGAGGATAGCTCGGCGGTGCATGCGAAATACAAACTTCTCCCTGTTGTAGGTCAGATTCAGGCGAGATGCAGTGTTTAAGAATCTAAGAAGGTTGGCATCGTGATCCTGCTGGTCATGGCCGCATATGGTGACGTTATCCAGGTACGGGAAGGTAGCCCGCAGCCCGTTCTGGTCCAACATTCGGTCCATAGCACGCTGGAAGACCGAGACCCCATTCGTGACACCAAAAGGAACCCTTAAAAAATGGTACAGGCGACCATCCGCCTCAAAGGCCGTGTATTGTCGGTCCGCTGGGCGAATGGGGAGCTGGTGATAAGCAGATTTTAAGTCGATGGTGTAGAACACCCGGTACTGCGCAATCTGGTTGACCATGTCAGATATGCGCGGGAGGGGATACGCATCCAGCTGTGCGTATCTGCTAATGGTCTGACTATAGTCTATGACCATCCGGGGTTTGTTCCCATTCTTAACCACCATGACTTGCGCTCTCCAAGGACGTTCACGAGGGGTCATAGGTTCAAGGTGAAGGGGGGGAGGTTTAACACAGATATCAGAAGGACATATTTTACGCAGAGGGTCGTGGGGGCCTGGAATGGGTTGCCGGGCAAGGTGGTGGAGGCGGACACACTGGGAACGTTTAAGACTTATCTAGACAGCTATATGAACGGAGTGGGAATGGAGGGATACAAAAGAGTGGTCTAGTTTGGACCAGGGAGCGGCGCGGGCTAATTGTTCTTTGTTTCTCGTTTCAAGGCTTCTATGATCATCTTGCTGGTGCCAGTGCAGAGCGAGACTGCGGATAGTTGGGAGCCTGTTGCGGGGGCAGGGAATTCATATGGTGTTCGTGGAAGTGGAAATGAATAGGGTTGGGAAGCATTTTCCGATCATGGCCAGTGTGATCTCGTGGACTCGTTTCGATCGCCTCAGGGGGTCGGAGAGGAATTTCCCAGATTTTTTTTTTCCCCATATTGGCCCTGGGGTTTTCACTCTGGGTTTTCGCCTCTCCCTGGAGATCACATGGTCTGGAATGGGGGGGTAGGGGTGAGTCAATAGGTTGTGATGAACAAAGCATCATAGCTGTGAGGGACAGCTCGGGGATAGGATATTAGTATGTAGATAGGCTGGAAAATTGGGCGGTGATCCTGGATTCAGGATTCAATCCTGGACCGGGGAGCGGCGTGGGCTTGGAGGGCAGAAGGGCCTGTTCCTGTGCTGTATTGTTCTTTGTTCTTTGTTCTTTGACTAGCGCTAGGTTGGATGATCCCTTCCTTGAGGAGCCGCTGAACTTCAGATCGAATGAAGATCCGATCCTCAGCGCTGTAACGCCTGCTCTTTGTTGCGATGGGCTTGCAGCCTGGCACGAGATTCTGGAATAGGGAGGGTGTGGTAATCCTAAGCGTTGAGAGACTACATGTGGAGCGTGTTGGGCAATTTAGAGGCTGCGGGTCTCCCACTGAAAGTGGAGGGAGTGGCCGATCGTACTGCAGGGTTACACTCTTCAAGTGGACCATAAAATCTAGTCCCCGGAGTATTGGCACGCAAAGGTGCGGTAACACAAGGAGCCTGAAGTTCTCGTAACCCGTGCCCTGCACCGTCAGATTGACCACGCAGCTCCCTAGCACGGTGACAGACCGGGACCTTGACGCCATCGAAATTGTCTGCTTGACAGTCCGAATCTGGAGACCACACCGCCTCACAGTGTCCGGGTGACTGAAGCTCTCCGTGCTCCCGCTGTCAAACAAACAATAAATCGGGCGTCTGGTTACCTGTATGTCCATCTGTCTGTGAGGCTTGGCCTGGTCCAGGATGATTGACGCCACCGTTGGTTCGTGGGTGCAACTGCAGGCAGCTGAGATGGTTGATGACGACCCCTGCTGGTCATTCGCGGTCGGTGCCGACCATAATGGCTGCCCCCATAGGTCGCACGTGGACGATGGCGGCAAAACCTGCGGCCCCTGCAGGTCGCACGTGTATTGCGACTCCGTCGTTCGGAATGGCGACGTCCTGGAATCGCACGTGGTAGAAGACCTTGAAGATGCAGAAGACAAGGAGGCCGGCTCCAGGGAGTCACACGCTGCACTGCTCTTTTTGGATGGAGGTTTGGACCGGCATACTTTGGAATAATGCCCCTTCCTGCCGCAGGCGGAGCACAACACCACTTTAGCTGGGCATCGCTGCCGAGGGTGTTTCACCCCCCCCACAGAAGTAACACCGCGGACCACCTGGAACTGCTGCCATTGTCAGGTTCGAGGCTGGGAACGCAATCGCGCAGTTTTTCGGTCCCGCTGAATAAAGTGGAGTCTGCGACTGCCCTTGCCACACTGTCTCCACGTGGTCGTCGGGGTACATCTCCAGACTTTTGGAGGCCGTTTCTAGAGCGTCAGCTAACTCTATGGTTTCAGTGAGATTGAGGTTACCTTGCTCCAACAGCCGAAGGCGGATGTACGATGAGCCGATTCCCGCCACGAGCGCATCTCGAACTAGGTCGCTCATGTACTGGGCTGCCGACACTGACTTGCAGTTGCAGGCTCTGGCTAGCTGCTGAAGCTCGCACGCGTACTGTTCCGTCGTTTCGCCGGGCTGCCGCCGTCGAGTGGCTAGAAGGTGTCGATCATGGATCTCACTTGGCGGTTTGTTGTATCGCTTCTTGAGAAGCTCGAGGGCCCCTTTGTAGTCGGTAGCCCCACGGATCGCTAAGTATACAGCGTTGCTTACCCTCGCGTGGAGGACCCGGAGTCTGTCGGCGTCGTCGGTGACCGCTGTGGAGGCGTCGAGGTAATCTTGGAAACACTTCAACCAGTGGCCGAAAGTGTTTGATGCTCCCGCCGCACGTGGGTCCAACGTAAGCCGTTCGGGTTTAAGCATTTGCTCCATGTTTTCTTTTGTCGTTTTTTTTTCCAAAAAAAAGAATTTACTTGTTGGCAATAAAATTGATGCGCGATATAACACACGAGAGGCAGAATGTACTCGGGAAATAAAGGCTTTTATTGCCAACAATAACAGAGCTACTATATACAGTATACAATCCCAGACTAGAGGGTCACCAGGCAGAGCAGTGACCTTTATACCTCTCCCAGGAGGCGGAGCCAACTGGGGTGTACCATAGGACTATATTAAAAGGTAGAACAGCCTAACCCTAGCCCCAACAGTAACATATCTACAGACTCATAGTACTGGCCAGACCATGGCTCAGCACGACCTGGTGGGAACCAACAATGGTTCACCACAGTACCCACGTGTCAGACATCCCCACCATGTCATGTATGTTTTCCCTGTTTGTGCCATCTGCTCATCGACGCTATTTCAAATCTGCACGCATATAAAAGGTCTTTTGATTTAGTCCCACAGATTTGTCCTTCTTTGAGTCTCATCCCTGTTATTCATTCCAACTTTCAACCTTCATTTTGATCTTTATGTTTCTATCCTTCCCCATGTTCGTTGGACTGGTCCTGCCTATTTATTCTGTAAAACTCTACCTTTTTCTCACATGCTGAAGGGCTGATTTAGTTCCCATACCTTGTTTTATGAACTTAAGTCCACCTGAATTGCATGAACCCCTCTGCCAGGATAATGATGCCCATCGAATTAAGATGCAACACGTCATTTTTTATGCAGGTCGCACCTGCCTTGGAAGGTATCCAAATGACCGAAAAAATCTGAAACTGTATCCCTGCACCAGCTCTTTATCAAAGTGTTAAGGTGAACTCGCTTCCAATTCCTTGCCTCACTGTTATGCAGCACGGGGAGTAATCCCGAGATTACAACCCTGGAAGTCCTGTTTTTCAATTTAACGCCTAGCTCCCTGAATTCTCTTTTTGGACCTCGTCACTCTTCCTGCCAATGTCATTGTTACCAATGTGTACCACGACGTCTGGCAGTTCACACTGCCCTTTCAGCATAGCAAAATTAATAGGCCATTTCGCCCTTTGATCCTGCTTCTCTATTTAATAGGATTATGGTTGGTCTAACAGTCAAGGCATTCATATCCCTGCCATCTCTCCATAGCCCCTAATTCCCCAACTGTTTAAAAAGCGATCGATATCAGTCTTGAAAATGTACAAGGGCTCGATATCCAATCCTCCTGGATTAATGGATTCCAATGATTCACCACTCTTTGAGAGGATAAGATCAGTCCGCAATCCAAAATAAATACGCACCACCTATTCTCACAATATGCCCTCTGGTCCTAAGCTCTTCCCTCAGTAGAAACATCTTCCCAACATGGAAGTTGCTTTGCAGATACTTCTTTGTGAAATAGAGACGCACAACTGATTCATGTTTGCATTTTCCATTTTAATTTGTTGAAGCTGATAGTCTAAAAAATGATGGTCTGCTCATTGACGTTGGGCAGTTGGTGACAGCAGTGGACTGATTCATTGTTTGCAACTGAGAAAAAGGGGAAGGTGCTGAGTGACCCAAAGGCAATGTTTCCAGATGCAGCATAAAACTGAAATAATTCAACAACGGCTTGACCTTTGGTGATTTCCGTGCATTTATTTGCCTATCCAAAGCCGAATTTGCGCAGGAAACCCGGAAAGTGATGAATAATCACTGAAGCCTGTCGGTAGAATTAAAGATCCCTCGGCCCCAAGACAAGAAAAAAAAACAGCAAGCTGCTCTGTATTATAGTGATTGTAGAACTGTTTGATATGCTGGCAATATAGTTCAATTCCATGCCAGGGACCAAAGTATGTTGTTCTTGTTCTCCAATGGAAAATGGTTTGTCACTACTGAGATTTGGAAATCCAGTGCAAATTTCATTCAGAATAAATGAAGAAGGATCTGTATCCATCTTGTTGCACAGGGCGCAGCTTTTCATGAGATGCCGTCAACATCTTTGGTAGCGAGATCAGGTTAATGCAATCATTTGACAGCAATTGAACTGCTCGCCTTCAGAGAAAACGCGTGCCACCTTTAATTTGTACAACGTCTCATCATTCCCGCCAAAGCTGTGCATTCAAATTGTATGCAGGATAATCGAATGTTTCAACTGAGTACACTGCAGAAGGGTGACTTGGACGAATTCATAAATAACCTGACAAACTATGGCAATCTCGTACGAACTGACTTGCATGTTTTCATTGTGGAATCTCGGGTCGATATCACATTTATTAAACAGGGTAGAATCATAAATGAGGCTTTGGAGGGCAGCACGTAGTCTGCAATGAATGCAATACTGACGAAATAGCGGTGTGCAAGGGCAAATTCAACAAAAAAAGAAAACAACTGCAACAACTGTAAACAATCTATAACTGACACAATACAAGATAGGGAATACTGTTTGACGGAACTGTTCATAACAACACAGCTCTATTCTTTCCCGTCATTCCTCATCTGCATTTCCTTTCTAGGATTTAGAAATTTCCATTTTAAAAGTTGCTCTTTAATATGGAATGATAACCACCTCCTCGGCAGTTTATCTAGCAAAAGAACCCCCTTGTTATGCTTCAAAAAGCATAGTCTCATTAAAGAACACCTGGAACCAACAACAATCGAAATACCCCATTGACCCCTTGCTAGCCAGCCTTCTGTCACTAAATTCGTCACTGCCATTTCGATTCGTGATTTGAGGCACAACTGTTTCACCTCTTCATAAATTTATGTCATCAAATATGAGCAAAATCACTATGTTTGCATTTTGTTTTGAGCCGCATTAATGCATCTGGTGACCCCGCAGTGACGCTTACTCGATACATTGTGGTGCCTGCAATTGAAATATGCTTAGATAAATCCCCTGGACCTGACGAGGTGTATCCCAGGACATTGTGGGAGGCTAGGGAGGAAATGACGGGTCCCCAACAGAGATATTTGAATCGTCAATAGTCACAGGTGCGGTTCCTGAAGATTGGAGACTGGCAAATGTTGTGTTTTTGTTTAAAAAGGGCTGCAGGGAAAAGCCTGGGAACTATAGGTCAGTGAGCCTCACATTTGTGGTGGGTATGTTGTTGGCAGGTATTTTGAGAGATAGGATCTACAGGCCTTTAGAGATGCAAGGAGTGATTAGGGACAGTCAGCATGGCTTTGAGAGTGGAAAATCGTGTCTCACAAATTTAATAGAGTTTTTTGAAGGGGTAGCCAAGAACGTAGATGAGGGCAGCGCAGTTGATGTTGTCTACATGGACTTTAGCAAGGCCTTTGACAAGGTACTACATGGTCGGTTGTTGCATAAGGTAAAATCTCACGGGATCCAGGGTGAGGTATCTAAATGTATACAAAATTGGCTTCTTGACAGAAGTCAGGGTGGTTGTAGAGAGTTGTTTTTCAAACTGGAGCCTGTGACCAGCGGTGTGCCTCAGGGATCAGTGCTGGTCCACTGTTATTTGTGGTTTTTATTAATGATTTGGATGAGAATATAGGAGGCATGGCTAGGAAGTTTACAGAAGACACCAAGATTGGTGGCATAGTGACAGTGAAGAAAGTTATCTCCAATTGCAACGGGATATTGATCAATTGGGCCAGTGGGCTGACGAATGCGAGGTGATGCATTTTGATAGTCTGAACCAGGGCAGGACTGACTCAGTTAATGGTAGGGCGTTGGGGAGAGTTACAGAACAAAGAGATCGAGGGTAACATGTTCATAGCTCCTTCAAAGTGGAGTCACAGGTTGACACAGTGGTGAAGAAGGCATTCAGCATGCTTGGTTTCATCGGTCAGAACTTTGAATACAGGAGTTGGAATGTCTTCTTGAAGTCGTACAAGACATTGGTAAGGCCACACTTGGAGTACTGTGTTCAATTCTGGTCACCGTATTATAGAAATGATATTATTAAAGTAGAAAGAGTGCAGAAAAGATATACTAGGATGCTCCTGGGACTTGATTGATTGAGTTCAGGAGAGGCGGGATAGACTGGTACTTTTTTCTCTGGAGCGTAGAAGGCTGAGGGGCGCTCTTATAGAGGTCTATAAAATAATGAGGGGCACAGATCAGCTAGATAGTCAATATCATTTCCCAAATGTAGAGGAGTCTAAAACTAGAGGGCATAGATTTAAGGTGAGAGGGGAGAGATATAAAAGTGTCCAGAGGGGCATTTTTTCTCATAGAGGGGGGTGAATGTCTGGAGCAAGCTGCCAGAGATAGTAGTAGAGGCGGGTACAATTTTGTATTTCAAAAAGCATTTAGATAGTTACATGGGCACGATGGGTATAGATGGGTATGGGCCAAATGCGGGAGATTAGCTGAGGGGTTTTAAAAAATAGGTGGCATGGACAAGTTGGGGCGAAGGACCTGGCTCCATGCTGTAAACCTATACGAATCTATGACTCTATGCCCTGGGTGAAACATGGCACCAATTAGCGAATGTTGGTTCAGCTTGTTGTTGTTGTAGAATACAGAAATAAAACTAATCGCTGTTCTCTGTTTCATAATATGTCTTGAAGCAGCTGTCATAAAATATTTATTCTGAAAATTGAATGTGTGCTGTCTACACAGAGCTGTGGACTAACAGAAATGGATGGTGTCAATTTTTCCACATGAACAAATGGGATGGATATCGCGTGATCAAGCATCACAATTCCAAGTGCAAAATAAAATTAAAGCATTCACCCATATTTTCATGTTGTCAAAATATACTGTTTTTGTCCTGCATTTTCCATTGAGTACGTTGATTAGCTGCAAATCCCCAGTTTACATGAATCAACCGCATCAAAAAGGAAAGTCCCGAAATGTGTTTGACCTCCAAACACCTGACATTCTCAGGAAATTTGGGAGTAGGCAGGAAAAAACATGGTCATTGTTGTCGAGTCAAATTTACAACAACATAACAGCTGAGTTGATGCAATCAAATCCATTAAGAAGCAAAGCAGAAAGAATATTGAGTGTCGCTGAATCCCGAGTTTAATTTTAGAAGATTATGATCTATTCTTATTGTGAGTATTTAATTGTTGTGTATCTCTGATCTATAGTCAACTAATATATTCGGATTTCCAGGGCAAGTGAGAGGTTGCAGCTGCAGAATGTGGGACCTGCTGATCGCCATACGGATCTACAATACTTTCCTGCGGTGAAGGAGCAAAAACTCAGGTTCATTGACCTGAAAGCCAATCTATAGATATTTCCACATGTCAGGCGAAGGGAAATGTTAGCAACGTCATCTTTGTGGGTAATTACGCCATTTGCAGTTTCTGATATGCCAAACGGTCAGGGACAGGAAAGTACGAGTGCAAGGGAGGGAGTTAAGAGCATCCTGACAGCCGTAGTGCACAAGATTCAGACTTTAATGTTATCCAACAGATGTAAGGAGCTCGCAGCATATGTGGGTATGATCAGCTGCTAAATCGTGGAGAAGAAAATAGAACATATCTACAGGTTGCGGGAAATTATTCAATTGATGGTAAAAGCGTGGTAGTGGTGGGGAATTTGAAGTGAAGCAGTGGTAGATGGAATGTTATATTCAACAGTACAGACAATATAATTCATTTGTTTCATTTCTTTTTGTAAGACTACAAAGTGGAAATGATCACAATCCATTCATGTTCTTAATGCAAACAGCAAAAGCTTTCATCGATCATATCCGATACAGCTTGAGAAAACCCGTCACGTCTTGAAGAAGTAATTTCATTCTATCTTAACGATACTGTTTGTGTGGCTTCATTCAATTGATTTCCAAACAATAAATAACGTTCTCCTGGACTATGGTCCGAATATTTGGCACAATAAATCAAAGGCAATAAACTGGTTGGTGCGTCATTCCATGAATAATTGTCTCTGTTCATTCTGATCAGAGTGGAGAATTTGTACCCTCCAGTCCTGTGACATAGCCAATATAATGAGATATTTGAAAGATTCTCTTCATTCCCTTCTCCACATGCATCATTCATTCCTCCATATTAACCATGCATTCATATCGGGCAACTTTCAATTTTCTTGTGAGTTAAGTTGCGTTTAAAGGGGTTAACTGTACATATTGGTTCAGTGAATTAAATTATCGCCAGTCTCCATGGAACCTAATAGCATGAGAGTCACCCTGTTCTATTAATAAGGAACAGCTTTCCACGTGCTGTATCATAGTGTGAGCGGGAGTTGCAGCCGAGGCACCAACAGTGAACGGCTTGTGAGAAAGGAGTGATCTTTAAAGGAGAACCATCGTTTGCGGTGTTACAGTAATGGGTCGACTACGAAGAAGAATCGATTGAAATGTTACAAGAAAGGACTGGAATCTGGGAATAATCGATTGGAATGTAACGACAGTGGATCAGAATCTGACAGCAATGGGTAGAAGCCTGATATCGATGGACAGGGCTTTATGCTTGTTGGTTGAGTCTATTACTGCAGACGATTTTTGGATAACACTTGCTGATCGGATCGATTTCACACTGAAGTTTATAGAATATTTTTGCTATCCCATCCTGGCTATCGTAGGTGTCATTGGCGAGTTTCTGTATCCAACTTTCCATTGTATAATTTCTGTGCTAATTTATCACTCGCATTTACCTTTAACATCACACCTGCTGTGTTTCATTTTTCACGGAACCATGCACTCCGCTGCAGTTACAGACGTCCAAAATTCATATCAGAAAAAACTGTTGCCAGAATTCAAATTCACCGTAGATTCCCCTTGGACCTATGTTTGTCGCCGGTCAGACAGGACTGTCATTTTAATGATGCCATTCTTAGGTTTCTCGCCTCCCATTATTGGTCGTTCATTGGAGTTTCATCATTTTTCCCTCCAAATGCACAACCAATTGAATCCTGGAATTATTTCTCCCCCTCCTCCTGGAAGTCTATTTTCTGTGCTATAACATCCAAATCCACGGAGGCTCACATGATGGACCGGGGTCCAATCCAGATATTCCAAAACATACACGGAGATGGAGAGATGAGCGCCAATGTTGGAAGGGCGCGAGCTGCCGGCCACCAAATAATGCAGCGAGATAGTTTTCTGGACAGAAAATCATTATGCATCGGGGGCATTGAGCAAATGAACTGAAGTGAACCAAACAATTTGCCTTTATGGGCAGGGTTCATCCCCGGGTGTACCGAGCAATGCATCGATGTGAGCTGCACAGGTCCACTTACCGGGCTTGCTTCTGAATCAATTGTACAGAATATTGCAGTGTCATTGAATTATGTCTAAATGTGATATCTGTCAGCCATTCCAGCAGCTTTGAGAAAGTTTCATGTTGGAACTTGTTTTGTGCTTGTTCAGTCTTTAGTTGTTGAACTAAATTGTGTTCAGAAAGATTCATCTCCCCTGCCATTATAGAAATATAGAAACATAGAAAAACTACAGCACAATACAGGCCCTTCAGCCACAAAGTTGTGCCGAACATGTCCCTACCTTAGCGATTACTAGGCTGACCTATAACTCTCTATCTTACTAAGTTCCCTGTACTTATCTAAAAGTCTCTTAAAAGACACTATCGAGTCCGCCTCCACCAGTGTTTCCGGCAGCCAAATCCACGCACCCACCACCCTCTGAGTGAAACATTTACCCCTGACATCTCCTCTGTACCTACTCCCCAGCACCTTAAACCTGAGTCCTCTTGTGGCAACCATTTCAGCCTTGGGAAAAAAACCTCCGACTATGCACTCGATCACTACCTCTCAACATCCTATACACCTCTATTAGGTCACCCCTCATCCTTCGTCTCCCCAAGGAGCAAAGGCCAAGCTCATTCAAACTACCCTCATAAGGCATGCTACCCAACCCAGGCAAAATCCTTGTAAATCTCATCTGCACCCTCTCTATGGCTTCCACATCCTTCCTGTAATGAGGCGACCAGAACTGAGTACAGTACTCCAAGTGTGGTCTGACCAGCGTCCTATATAGCTGCAACATTATCTCACGACTCCCAAACTCAATTCCTCGATTGATGAAGGCCAGTACACCATACACCTTCTTAAACACAGGCTCAACCTGCACAGCTGCTTTGAGCATCCTATGAACTCGGACCCCAAGATCCTTCTGATCTTTCACTCTGCCAAGAGTCCTACCATTAATATTATATTCCGCCATCCTCTTTGACCTGCCAAAATGAACCACCTCACACTTATCTGGGTTGAACTCCATCTGCCACTTCTCCGCCCAGTCTTGCATCATATCAATGTCTCGCTGCAACTTCTGACATCCCTCCACACTATCCACAACACCTCCAACCTTTGTGCCATCAGCAAACTTACCAACACATCGCTCCACTTCCTCATCCAGGTCATTTATAAAAATCACAAAGAGTATGGGTCCCAGAATAGATCCCTGGGGCACTCCACTGGTGACTGACCTCTATGCAGAATATAACCCATCTATAACCACTCTTTGACTTCTGTGGGCAAGCCAGTTCTGGATCCACAAAGCAATGTCCCCTTGGATCCCATGCCCCCTCACTTTCTCAATAAGCCTTGCATGGGGCACCTTATCAAATGCCTTGCTGAAGTCCATATGTGCGACATATACTGCTCTTCCCTCATCAATGAGTTTCGTCACATCCTCAAAAAATTCAATCAGGCTCGTAAGGCATGATCTGCCCTTGACAAAGCCACGCTGACTATTCTTAATCACATTATACCTCTCCAAATGTTCATAAATCCTGCCTCTCAGGATCTTCTCCATCAACTTACCAACCACTGAGGTTAGACTCACTGGTCTGTAATTTCCAGGGCTATCTCTACCCCCTTTCTTGAATAAAGGAACAACATCCGCAATCCTCCAATCCTCCGGAATCTCTCCCGTCTCCATTGATGATGAAAAGATCATCGCCAGAGGCTCAGCAATCTCCTCCCTCGCCTCCCTCAGTAGGCTGGGGTACAACCCATCCGATCCCGGCGACTTATCTAACTTGATGCTTTTCAAAAGGTCCAAAACATCGTCTTTCTTAACATCGACATGCTCAAGCTTTTTCAGTTCATTGCAAGTCTGCACTACAACCACCAAGATCCTTTCCCATAGTGAATACAGTAGCAAGGTATTCATTAAGTACCTCTGCTATTTCTTCCGGTTCCATACACACTTTCCCACCGTCACACTTGGTAGGTCCCATTCTTTCACGTCTTATCCTCTTGCTCTTCACATACTTGTAGAATGCCTTGGGGTTTTCCTTAATCCTGCCTGTCAAGGCCTTCTCATGACCCCTTCTCGCTCTCCTAATTTCCTTCTTAAGATCCTTCCTGTTAGCCATGCACTCTTCAAGATCTCTAACATTACCTCGCTCCCTGAACCTTTTGTAAGCTTTCCTTTTCTTCTTGACTAGATTCATTAGAGCCTTTGTACACCAAGGTTCCTGTAACCTACCATAACCTCTCTGTCTCATTGGAACGTAGCTATGCAGAACTCCAGACAAATATTCCCTGAAAATTTGTCACATTTCTTCCGTACATTTCCCTGATATAACCTCTTTCCAATTTAAGCCTCCAATTTCCCGCCTGATAGCCTCATAATTCCCCTTACTCCAATTAAACACTTTTATTAAAGTGTTATATTATTTTAATTTGGTACCATGGTGCAGGCTGTAAGATACGGGAGAAGTTTATTTACAGACACTGGCTGCCGTTTGTTTCCAGTGAATTAATGGCATTGCCCAAATGTTCTCTCCACTGTGACATTAGGTTGCTCTTTTTTCCGCTGCCAAAATTCAGTTTAAGAAAGCGACATTAGGATTGAATATATCAAGAGGACTGCCATCACCACAAGAGCAGAAATATACCCACAGCGCCAGGTGCTTCCTGTTAGTTCTGCAAAAAGAGCAAAACATAGAGTGACTGTTCAGAGTTTTTGCAGACTGCTTTTCATTCATTAAAGATTATGAATTTTTCTCTCACTCCAAGTGCCGACCTTTTCTAAAATAAACAGCTGCATTTTAACAGCGAAAATACCAGCCCTCTCCTCGTAAAGTCTAACGTCGGGGGAATCTCAAAAATAAATATGAGAAAATGTGTTTGTGTGTTTTGCTGCTTCTCTCGAATAGTGCTATTGAGAGTTGTCGCTTCCTCAGACATGTCGCTCGTTGCTCAGTGAAGCTCTGCAGCCATATATGGTATATTATTCCGCAACATTTCTCAGAAGCACGGCTGAAGCAGCTTGTCGCTCCACATGGGTAAACAGATAAAAAATACGCTACAATATTATTGATTCAGTGTTGCTGATGTTGCAGGGGAGGCAATGGCTTGGTGTTATTATAGTTAGATTATTCATCTAGAAATGCAGCAAATGTTCTGGCGACCTGGTTTCGGATCCGGCCACAGCACGAATCAACTCGACTTCAATAAAAACATCTGGAATTAAGAATCTACTGTTGATAATGAAACCATTATCGATGATGGGGAAAGGCGCATCTGGTTCACTAATGTCATTTGCGGAAGGAAATCTGCAGTCCTTAACTGGTCTGGTCAACTAGTGACTCCAGAGTCAGAGTAACGTCTTTGACTTTTAACTGTCCTCTGAAATGGTCTCGCAAGCCATTCAGTTCAAGGGCAACTGGAAATGAGTTGGAAATGCTGACCAGCCAGTGCCACCCATGCCCCTCGAATGAATAAATAAAATAAAACGAGGAACAGAGATTTGCTTGATGGGAAGGGACTTTTCGCAGAGGGATCAGTACACAGCGGTGCTAAACTTCAAGTGAGGGGCAGGAGATTTAAACACAGAGGCATGGGCAAGAGAAAGGGGGGAAAGGGATGAGAGAATTGATGAAAATCCCTCTGATTGATTATGAGGCATAAATTATTATATGAACAAACAAATTACAGCACAAGAATCGGCCCTTTCACTCTCGAAGACGGTGTTGATCATGATGTCCGAACTAAAGTAAAAAGGATCTTTCTGCCCTTATTCTGTCCGTTTTTTGAAGAAGTGACCAAAATGGTTGACGAAGGAAGGGCCGTGGATGTTGTCTATATGGACTTTAGTAAAGCGTTTGACAAAGTCCCTCATGGTAGGCTTGTGAAAAAGGTTGGATCCCATGGGATAAAGGGGGAGGTGGCTAGATGGGTGGAGAACTGGCTTGGTCATAGAAGACAGAGGGTGGTAGTGGAAGGGTCTTTTTCCGGCTGGAGGCCTGTGACTAGTGGTGTACCGCAGGGCTCTGTATTGGGACCTCTGCTGTTTGTGATTTATATAAATGATCTGGAAGAAGGAGTAACTGGGGTGATCAGTAAGTTTGCGGACGACACAAAACTGGCAGGACTTGCAGATAGTGAGGAACATTGTCAGAGGCTACAGAAGGTTATAGATAGGCTGGAAATTTGGGCAAGGAAATGGCAGATGGAGTTCAATCCTGATAAATGCGAAGTAATGCATTTTGGTGGGAATAATGTAGGGAGGAGCTACACGATAAATGGAAGAACCATAAAGGGTGTAGAGACGCAGAGGGACCTGGGTGTGCAAGTCCACAGATCTTTGAAGGTGACGTCACAGGTGGAGAAGGTGGTGAAGAAGGCATATGGCATGCTTGCCTTTAATGGACGGGGCATAGAGTATAAGAGTTGGGGTCTGATGTTGCAGATGTATAGAACGTTGGTTCGGCCGCATTTGGAATACTGCGTCCAGTTCTGGTCGCCACACTACCAGAAGGACGTGGAGGCTTTGGAGAGAGTACAGAGGAGGTTTACCAGGATGTTGCCTGGTATGGAGGGGCTTGGTTATGAGGAGAGATTGGGGAAACAGGGGTTCCAAGGGTTGTTCTCCTTGGAAAGACGGAGGATGAGGGGAGACTTAATAGAGGTGTATAAAATTATGAAAGGCATAGATAGGGTGAACGGTGGGAAGCTTTTCCCAGGGTCGGTGGTGACGTTCACGAGGGGTCATAGGTTCAAGGTGAAGGGGGGGAGGTTTAACACAGATATCAGAAGGACATATTTCACACAGAGGGTCGTGGGGGCCTGGAATGTGTTGCCGGGCAAGGTGGTGGAGGCGGACACACTGGGAACGTTTAAGACTTATCTAGACAGCTATATGAACGGAGTGGGAATGGAGGGATACAAAAGAGTGGTCTAGTTTGGACCAGGGAGCGGCGCGGGCTAATTGTTCCTTGTTTCTCGTTTCAAGGCTTCATTCTATGATCATCTTGCTGATGCCAGTACAGAGCGAGACTGCGGATAGTTGAGAACCTGTCTCGGGGGCAGGGAATTCATATGGTGTTCGTGGAAGTGGAAATGACTAGGGTTGGGAAGCATTTTCCGATCAGGGCCATTGTGATCTCCTGGACTCGTTTCGATCGCCTCAGGGGGTCGGAGAGGAATTTCCCAGATTTTTTTTTCCCCATATTGGCCCTGGGGTTTTTCACTCTGGGTTTTCGCCTCTCCCTGGAGATCACATGGTCTGGAATGGGGGGGGTGGGGGTGAGTTAATAGGTTGTAATGAACAAAGCATCGTAGCTGTGAGGGACAGCTCGGTGGATAGGATATTGGTATGTAGATAGGCTGGAAAATTGGGCGGGGATCCTGGATTCAGGATTCAATCCTGGACCGGGGAGCGGCGCGGGCTTGGAGGGCCGAAGGGCCTGTTCCTGTGCTGTATTGTTCTTTGTTCTTGTTCTTTGTTGTATCCCTCTATTCCGGCCCTATTCATGCACCCATCCAGATGCAACTTAAACGTGGCTAATGTGCCTGCGTCAAGCATCTCTTCAGGCAATCCATTCCAGTCACCCAACACCCTCTGTATGAAAGATTTTCCCCACACATCTCCCTTAAACGTTCCCCTCTCACCTTGATCCTGTGCCCCCTTGTGATTGACACTTGAATCTGGGAAAAATCCTCTGAAAATCCACCCTGTCTATGCCTCTCATCATTTTGTAAACCCCTATCAGATCTCCCCTCAGCCTCCGTCTTTCCAGTGTCAACAATCCTAGTTCATTCAATCTCTCCTCTTTGCGACCACCCTCGAGACCATGCAACATCACGGTGAACATTTTTTGCACCCTCTCCGAAACGTTCACCTCCTTCTGATAGTGTGGTGACCAGAACTGTACGCAATACTCCAAATATGGCATAACCAATGTTTTATGTACCCTCAACATGATCTCCCAAAACCTGCACTCAATGCTCCGGCAGATGAAGGCCAGCATCCCATGCGCTTTCTGAATCACCTTGACCACCTGTGTTGCCACTTTTATAGAACTGTGCACGCTCAGATCCCTCTCAATGTTAATGTCCCTACGTTTTCTGCCATTTGCAGTATAATTCATGCATAAATTTAATCCTCCAAAATGCATCACCTTGCATTTGTCCGGATGAAATTCCAGATGCTATTTCTGTGCCCAAGTCTCTAACTATATCCTGTTGTATCATTTGGCAATACTCGACACTTAGCAACTCCATCAATCTTTGTGTCATCTATAAACTTACTAATCAGACCCCCCACATTTTCCTCCAGGCCATTTATATATACCATAAACAACAGAGGTCTCAGCACACGTCTCTGCAGAACACCGCCAGCTAAAGATCGCCATTCTGAAAAGCACCCTCAACCGCTACTCTCTGTCTTCCATAACCAAGCCAGTTCTGTTCACACCTTCCCAGCCCACCCCGAATCCAATGTGATCTCAGTTTAATACCAGTCTGCTATGTGGGACCTTGTCAAACACCTCACTAAAACCCATATAAACTACATCCGCAGCCCCTTCCTTATCTTCAAAAAATTAGAACATTTATCTTCATATTTGGCTGTAGGAAATTGGAACAATGGTTCATGCAGCTATGACGAGAGGCTTGATGGGCTTATTTTTCTTAGCGCCTGGAAGCCTGGAGGGATACATCATAGAGGTGCAAATATTATGAGGTCTGTAAAGTCAGCAGTTCAAGTCGATGAGGTTGTAAAAAGGACACATGGAATGTTCTCCTTCATTGTAAGATCTATAGAAAATGAAGGTATGGATATAACGTTGGAGTTGTATAAAACACTGGTGAGGCCACACTGGAGAATTATGTGCAGTTCAACTCAACATATTGCAGGAAGGACATAATTTCTTAGGAAAGAGTGCAAAGGAAGTTAGCAAGAATGTTGTCAAGACTAGGAAAATGCAGCTACGAGGAGAGATTGGATTGGTTTGTGTTGTTTTCCTGGCACCTCGGGCTTGAAAGGACAAGATGGGCCGAATGGTCTCTTTTGTGCTGTAACTTTTCTACAGTTCTATGGAAGATAAGTGCACATTGCCTTGGAAGGAGCGGCTAAGGGTCTGATAGTTAATACAGGTTCCCCATCACTTACATAGGGAGGAGGCATTGTAATGTGAGTGGCTGTTCTTGTTGGTTCAAAAATGAGCCGAGCCAGTAATAATATCTTATTCCTCGTGAGAACCATCTCACCGATGCACTGCAAAGACAGCATCTTGCAATCCCATGATCACTCCCATCGAGAAGGGCTGTAGATACAAGGTAACAACTCCACCTGTAACGTCACCTCCAAGCCACTCACCATCCTGACTTGGAAATATATCTCCTTTCCTGATTATCGCTGGGTCAAAATCTTGCAACTCCCTTCTGAGAAAACACCATGTATGTACCTACACTCAGAAATTGCAGTGGGTCAAAAAGGGAGCCCTTTTAAAATGCTTTCAATTGAGAGGAAGGGAGAGTTTATCAGCTGGTCGCATGATGCTGTACATGTCGGAGTTGGCGAAGCTTGATATGTTACTGTGGATGCAAGTAACGTGTATTCAGAAGAAAATGAGCCCTTTTGTGCTTGGAAAGTGATTACAAGGAGTCAGTCCAGAGCTGTGTGCAATAGGATAAACACAGTAAGAAGGTTCACAACACCAGGTTAAAGTCTAACAGGTTTATTTGGTAGCACAAGCCACTAGCGTTCGGAGCACTTCTCCTTCATCAGGCAAGTGGGAGTTCTGTTCATAAACAGGGCATAGATTCTGTGCCCAAGTCTCTAACTATATCCTGTTGTATCCTTTGACAATACGCGACACTATCAGCAACTCCATCAATCTTCATGTCATCCACAAACTTACTAATCAGAACCCCACATTTTTCTCCAGGCCATTTATATATACCATAAACAACAGAGGTCCTGGTACTAAACTAAGGTCACATTGGATTCGGGGTGGGCTGGCAAGATGGAGACAGAACTGGTTTGATTAAGAATCTTTTTAGAAACTTGATACAGAAGACAGAGCGTAGGGGTTGAGGGTGCTTTTCAGAATGGAGATCTGTAGCTGGTGGTGTTCTGCAGAGGCCAGGACATAATTTATGCCCTGTTTGTGAACAGAACTCCCACTTACCGAACGAAGGAGCAGCGCTCCGAAAGCTTGTGGCTTGTGCTACCAAATAAACCTGTTCGTCTTTAACCTGGTGTTGTGAGACCTGTTACTTTGTTTACCCCAGTCCAACGCCGGCATCTCCACATCATGGAATGGGATAGTTATAGTTGTGAGCCATTCCAGCCAAGTCGGTGGTGGACGAGTAGTTGAGAATAAGGAATGCCGATCTAAAACATTGAGGGAAAAGCTGGCATTGGCATAACTGAGGTGACAGAAATGGTGAATCCGAAAAAGTGGAATGAAGTTCTGAGAAGACTCAGGATGGGAAGGTCAAAGTCACCGTAGAAATTCAACCACTTGAGGATAATTGGTTGAGAATTTGTCAGCAGAAATGGAGCCACACTTGCCACTTTTCCTCGAATTCATTGTTCCATTCTGCCAAATGTTTTGTCCCTCTCGCGCCAGGTCTGGGTGATGCCATCAATGCGTACATCTCCACCTCTCCTTCTCTTTCGTCATTTCAGGGGACAGTTACCTCCAGGACAACGGGGTCAATCTTATATGACCAAGAATATTGGCTCCAATTTCCAGATGAGGATCTTCGAGAAGAGGTTTGTGTACTGGGTGAATAACCGAACACTCCCTAAAAATCCAGATTAATGCTGAAGAAAACAAATTACATTGTTTTCCTGAGCTATGGTTCATTTTCTAAGAGATAAATACTCACTGTTCTGAGCTCCAAGATGACGTAGAATGAGTGTTTACTGGCTGCTTGCTAGAGACACTGTTCCCATTCTGTAAGTAGATATTTTAAATACCCCTGCCATTCTTCACTGAGATAGTATCCATATTCCTCAGTCTGGCTCACTTAGTATCACTGATCTGAGATAGAGGAGGACTCATAGAATTGTTCAATCATCAGAGGAAAAAAAAATAACGAGAAACATAATATTGTCAAAACTCTCGAAAATATTCTTCTGACGCATTTCCTGTTAGGACCCAATGTCGTTTCTTAAGGACATTTCAGTTAATTTCACGTTGAATTCTTCAGGCAAGCTTTATCGCTTTCTTTAACGACATTTGGTATTCGAAACAAACAAAAAGCAAAGAACAGTACAGCACAGGAACAGGCCTTTCGGCCCACCAAGCCTGTGCCTACACATGACGCCTTTCTAAACTAAATATCTTTTATCTATATTTCGTCCATGTCCTTCTGTTCCCTGTCTAATCATGTTTTCCGTTGAGGACATTTCAATCTGTGAAAGTAAATACTGTAATGTATAATTTGTTTTGATTTTTCTTTCACATGTATAAAGAGATTCAAAAGCCTATACTGATACAAGCCTTGATTATGGAACATTTCAGTGCCAATGATGTAAATGTATCTGAAATGAGTGACCCATATATGACAAATATAATTCTTGCTTATTATTTTAATTATTAAATCAAAGTATAAGCTGCCTGCATGACATCTGTTCCTTTAATGTATACCAAGATTCCGAAATGCACAGTCTTAAATATTGCAAGGCATTTAATATTGATTACAATGACTTAATGGGCTTTATTCACCAGCTCATGACAAATTCATGCTCGTCACTACATTGGAAAGTTGGAACCGGATGTCAGGAAGATGTAAATTCGAGGAAATGCACCCAGAAACAATTTGGTAGCAATGCGTGGGCTTCGGTTCCACAGGGAAGCCCAATAGTTGAAATGTAGTCATTAGATAAAGGGACTTCGATATTCAGGGAGCCGAAATCAATTTCTGAAACTACAGTTGGGGACTTATTGTGTGTTGGTTCCCAGTGCAAAGAATATTAGGCTGGAGGAGACGACTGCGGGAATGTCTTATGAAGAGAGATTGGCCATTCTGTACCTGTATTCTCTCGAGTTTCGTAGAATAAGAAGTGATCTCATAGAATCCTATGAAATACTTAAAGGAATAGAAAGAGTAAATTCAGGTTAAATGTTTCCCATGTTTGGCGAATTGAGAACCAGGGTACATAATTTTAGAATAAGAGGGAAGTCACTTAGGACAGAGATAAGGAGACATTTCTTTACACAAAGAGTTGTGAATATTTTGAATTTTCTATCCCCGAGGGCTGTGGAAGCTGTAACTTTGCGAATATTTCAAACTGGGATTGGTAGATTCCAGGCTAAAATTAACTTAAAGGGTCATCAGGATGCTGTGGAGTAAAATGTATTGAAATATACAACCAGCTACGATGATATTGAATGGCGGAGCAGTCTCGACGGGCTGAATGGCCTACTCCTGTTCCTAAGTTACTGTATTGAAAACAATGTGGTACAGAGGGAAAGGATTCAGTTTACCCTGGCGGAATTTCATTAGATAGGAGATAGATGAAATAAGGTGATCGCCTCGGGAAGTGGTGAAGGAGCGATGACTTCAGTTTGATGACACACTGTGACAAGATCCGGAGTAAAATCATAGATATATAGAAACGATGCGGCACAGAAGGGGACCATTCGGCCCCATCTTGTCATGCCGACCCAAAGACACCCAGGTATCCTTTCTAATTCATTTTTTGCTGCTCGCAGCCCACCACCCTTCAACTTCCAGCATGCAAGTGAAAAATCCAGGTACATTTTAAACGAGTTCATGGTCTCTGCCTTCATCACCAACTCAGGCAGTGAATTCCAGACACTCAGTACACTTCGCAAGAAAATATATTTCCTCATTTCCCCTCTAATCCTATTGCCACTTCGCTTGAATCTGTGACCAGGGTCTTTTGAACTCTATGCCAATGGACGCAGGTTTCTCCTAGCTATTCTATCTCTACCCCTCACAATTTTATATATCTCAATCGTTTCCCACCTCAGCCCAATCTGTTCCAAGAAAAACATCTCCAAGCTCTCCAATGTCTCCTCATAGCAACAATTATTCAGCCCTGGCAACATTCTGGTCAATATTGTTCTTAATCTCTACAGAGCAAATACGTAGTTCCTGTAAAGTGGTGACCATAACTGGACACACTCTCCAATTCTGGCTTTACGACTGTCTCATACAGATCCAAAATTATATCCCTACTGTTCTATTTTATACCTCTACCAATGAAGAGGAACATTCCATATGCCTTCTTTACAACATTATCTACAACAGAAACCTTCATGGACCTGTGCACTTGTACACCAAGATCTATCACTTCATTGATCCATCCTAATATATTCCTGTGTATTGTGTATTCGTGTTTCCTGTTTAACCGGCCTAAAATGCATTACCTCACACATATCAAAGCCGAATTCCATCTGTCACTTTCCTGCCGACTCCACTGATCCATCCGTATTATTTTGATGTTTTCAGCTTTCCTCTACACAATCTACTACACGGCCAGTTTTGTGTCGTCTGAAAAGATCCCAAATACCGACACCACGTTCAAATCAAAATCATTAATATCTAAAAGGGAGAGCTGGATTCACACCACCGAGATAGAGATTACACCTGAACAGGACAACATGTTGGAATGGAATTTAACAAATGTTCTGAGAGATACAGCGTTGGGACACTAGGACCCAGCAACAGAGAGATTAAACAAAAGCAACACAAAGAATGGTGCTGTAAGAGAAGCAAGCGACTGTTAAATGACATGGTACGAAATGAAGAACATTACAATTATGATAGGAGAGTTATAAATAAAGTTTTCACACCGATCTCAGAGGAGAAAAGTTTAAGATATCTACCCTGCACACTGACAGTAATGGGAGCTGAAAGTGTATCTGTGCAACTTTCAAACGGATAGAGAAAAGAGAAGAGCGAAATGGGAAAGTGTTGATCCGGGAGCTTATTGGAATTCTACCGAGGACCGAAAGCCAGAAGATTGAATGCCAAAACTGATGGTGTTTTCAGAATATGAGATGTCCACTTCCTCAGTATTTCATACAAAATCCCATTTGGTAAGCAACAGTTTACTGAGTTCGAAATTTATTAAAAATTCCATTTCGATACGAAAGATGAATGAAACAATGCATAATCGAGTTTCAGGGAATTAGATAAGACATATGGAGGGTATTTTACAGGAAGTGTATCTAGAAATCAAGGGATAATTAGGTTGATCGCAACTATAGTGGAGAAAAAGGAAAGTGAAAGGTGAAAACAATCAACAGGACGAGAGACGTTTCCAATGATTGCAAAAGGGTTGGTGAACACTGGGAGGCTTTGAAGGCAGAGGCATTCTGTTCCGATGCAACTCCGGGGTATAAAAAGCATCTCTGACCACAATGTTTCATGATATCCTTGATATTACATAATTGCCAGCGAACTGGATGGAGGTTTACACATTTTGCACCGCTGTATGAAAGAGGAAAGACAGGATAATACTCCTAACGTCATTGATGGCTGGAAGAACCACTACCGGCCCTCATCAGGCCTCACTATTCATCTTCCTATTATATGCAAACCACATAGATTTTGGTATAAAAGGCACAGTGGCGATATTTGGTGTTGGTACTAAACTTCACAACATAGCAAATCGGGACCGTGTCAACAGTGGAATTCAGGATGATGTGGAAACACAGGTGAAACAGACAGAGACCTGGCAGATTCAGCATAATTGTGATGATGCGAAAAGCAATGCAAACTGCGCAAAATCAATGAAGTGGCAATATAATTTATATGGCGCTACTTTGAGAGGGTGAAAGGAGAGGGAGACCTGAGGCGTCTGATAGGAGTGATGGTTAAATATTTAAAATTAATTGAAAATGATGGAGCAGTATGATCACATAATTATTTAGAATCATAGAATCTCTGCATTGCAGAAGGAGGCCATTTGCTCCATCGAGTCTGCACCAATAACTATCCCACCCAGACCCTATCCGCGTAACCCCATATATTTATGCCTGTTAATTCCCCTGACACGTGCGGTCACTTTACCGTGGCCTATCAATCAAACCCGCAAATATCTGGACTGCAGGAGGAAAACGGAGCACACAGAGGAAATTTGCGTTTGTACATATGGGTTTCGAATACAAATAAAAAAAAAAACATTTTTCCCAACCATTAAAATTCAATATTTATGGTTCAGCCAGAGTACTGTGTACAAGTTAGGGCACTGTACTATCAGAAGAACGTCAAGGCCTTGAATAGATACAGTGGATGCCTCACAGTCCACTGTTATAGTTGAGAAATATCAACAATGCAGGCACATTCGAGGAGCATATTTTTTCAAGTTGGATCAGACATGCGCAGGGGCATCTTAACAGATCAGTCAAATTTGCTAGAGGTTCTGAGAGAGCAAGAAGGGAAAATAACTTCCTCACACATTGGGCTGATTAACCAGCATTCGTAGATTTAGCATTGTTTGCTAAATGAGCTTGAGGGTTAAGGAGGAGTTCTGGTTCACTTAGAGATCTGTGAAGATGTTGAACGATCATTAAGTCACATTTTGGAAGAATGTTTTAAGGGAAATTGGACATGAACTTGAAGTAATCTGATATGCACTGTGCTGAAAAGCTGCTTATATGAGAATAATTCGACAGGCCTTTCAAAGAAACAGCCCAATGACATACCCCCTGTTCTTGGATGATTCTATGAACTGAATACCAGGTGGGTGACTCATTTCCATTTCAGACTGTTGAATGTCACTGGCCCAGTCGGGGGTGGCGGTAGGGAAGCTGAGTCGAGTATATCTATTTGAAGGACATGTGACGTGGGATTGGTGCATGGAACAAACCGCAGTTCTGGGCTCCCGCACATAATCTATTGATGTGTCGGTCGGAAACACACGGTCATGTACAAATTGCTGCAAAGCATTAACTCCTACAGCATATTGGTGGTTCGCAAAGTGTCCAAGTGACCGTCCAATATCGGCGAACATCACTTGATTCATGTTCAGATCATACCACGGTATCTGGCAGGTAGAATGATGTTTAGACCTCTCTTCACGGTGATCCTATTGCTAATTTTGAACTGTGAGTTACTGGAGCTATTTCTTTATTTGATGATTATTACTGATATCGGCACATTATTGTTGTGATTACTCCAGTCTTTACTCCAGAACCTATTGAAGTGATGTAGAAAGCAAATGAGGATTTGTTTCGTTGTCTAGAATTGAATGAAGTAACAGAACTTATTTCAACCGTGGTTCTTGGGCAGAGTTGAAAATCTGATGGGAGTGTTAATACTATCCAGATTTGGCGCACCATCGCTCTTGTGCACCAGTTGCAGAGGTGCCGCTGGTCAATTTACACAAAATGATTTACTTTATTTCAGTTTGTCATTCCTTGGGTCCATTAAATTAATGGTTAATTTAATTTGCAGAATTTCAATTGATTCATAACCCGGAATATTAGTTCATTTTTAAATTTAATTTGTTGGAATGGGGGAAAAATTCTCCATTCATTGTGTATCCATGTTCACCTCCTCGCAGCTCCTCCACCCCGACCCCCATACCTGTATTTATAGCGCGGCTCACAACACCTGAGTCCAGGCAAACTTCGAAAGAGACACATTTTTGAATTATAATCCATGCTATAATGTAGGAAGCACGCAGATCATGGCGACAAATTGCGGTCTTTCTTGGGAATCACTCGCTTGACAGTGTAGTGTTGGAAGAACACCCCATCCAAGAAATATAAGCTCAGGCAGTGTTGCATGCTCTGCACTGAGCTGTCAGCCGAGCTACTGTGCTTACGTGTATTAACGGGAGAATGACACCAGTGTCCCTGAACTACATGTGTTATATAGAACCATAGCACCTAACCTGCACATCTGTGGACAATAAGGGACAATTTAGGATGGCCAATCCACCTAACCCGCACATCCTTGGACTGTGGGAGGCAACTGGAGCAACGGGAAAAAACTCCGGGGAATGTTCAAACATTAACAGCAAAATGGGCTACTATTTAAATGGTAAAAATAATTGCAATATGCTGCTGTGCAGAGGGACCTGAATGTCCTTGTGCATGAATTCCAAAAACGTTGTTTCGCAGGTGCAGCAGATAATTAAGAAGGCAAATGGAATGTTGTCCTTCATTGTTGGAGGGATGGAGTTTAAAAACAGCGAGGTTATGTTGCAGCTGTATAAGGTGCTGGCGAGGCCACACCCGGAGTACTGTGCACAGTTTTGGTCTCGTTATTTGAGAAAGGATATACTGGCACTGGAGGGGTGCACAGGAGATTCACTATGTTGATTCCGGATTTGAAAGGGTTGGCTTATGAGAAGAGGCTGAGTGAACTGGGATTATACTCATTGGAATTCAGAAGAATTAGTGGAGATCTCGTATAAACATATAAGATTATGAAGGGAATATATAACATAGAAACAGGGAGGTTGTTTCCACTGGCAGTTGAAACTAGGGGGCATCGTCTCAAAGTAAGGGTGACCATATTTAGGACTGAGTTGGGAAGGAACTTCTTCACACAAAAGGTTGTGAATCTGTGGAATTCCCTGTCCTGTGAAGCAGCTGAGGTTACCTCATTGAAAGTTTTTAAGGGAAGGATAGATATGTTTTTGAACAGTGAAGGAATTAAGGGCTATGGTGAGCGGGGAGGTAAGTGAAGCTCAGTCCAAGAAAAGATCAGCCATGTTCATATTGAGGGGCCAGAGGGTCTACTCCTGCTCCTAGTTCTTATGTTCTTAAAACAAATAATGCTGGGAAATCTCAGCAGGGCTGATAGTATCTTTGGAAAGAGAATAGGGCTAGCTTTTCAAATCTAAATGACCAGAAGTACTGTGACGTCTCTGTTAGCTGAGAGTTTTTCCGATTCTGGATGCAGGTTAAATCAAGGATTGTCGAAGAACAATCAAACCAATATCGACTGCCGACTGATCCCAAACACATAATTTTCTGTCAAAAAATTATCCGCTCAAGTGTTCTCTCTACTTCATGAAACTTCGCATATTTTATGTCGTTTGTTTTAGAGATAGAAAGCGGTATAAAATGGTATTGAGCTAGATATGGAACATTTTTCGAGGGTCTTTTATATTCATGCAATTATTATCCAGCTATCGCTTCAGATGATGCTGTGATTGAAATTTCCAAAATCTCAAAAAGAATTACTTATTTATTGTTGCTTTTGATATTCCGCATTTGGTCATTTCATATTACTTAAAATACATTATTCACAAATTTACAAATAAATTGCCTTGAGTTAACTTAAGTTTTTCCATATTGTCCAGATATATTTACATTGTGTTGAACGAGATATGGAAACTTCTTCCCGGTTATCCTTCCACAGCTCGACATGTCTTTCAACATTTCAGCGATATCTCGATTCAGTTCCACACAATTTGCAAAATATAATATGTATGAATCTTTACCTCGAAGAAAGTTATATGAGAGGAAAATGTCTGCCATTTTTACATGGTAGTCTGTGCATTTAGTGAACTACCTTGCCCCGAATATTAATCAAGTGTGGAAAAGTACAAATATGTGACATATTTAAATATAATTCTCTTTGAGTTGCATTTAGTACAGCCCACAATTTGAGACTACTCCTTTACTGTAACATATCTGTGCTAGAGTTGCCTGTTTGAATTCACTCAGTGGTAAGTGTAGCTTTGAAATGTGTTGTAAACACGCTGTTTTAACTCTAACCCAAAATGCGATCACCTCGGAGTGAGGACTTCGAGAAGGTTCAACCTCAACATTCTTCTTAGAATTTCGTTTTACAATCGCCATAGATGATCAAATAAGCAAACTGCTGCGGCATGTGCTTCCATTTTAATTTAAATCTATCTTTAGCGTCTGGGAAACTAGATTGGGTTTAATCACATATGATCAGATTGTTCCGAAAACAAGTTTTTTTTCTGCTGAAAGAATATTTTTAGTTTGCTGAATAACTTTAATGGATTTTACAATCAAATAATTCGAAATATCTTTTCAATGTGAATACTACCAATTGCATTTAACATTGGCTTATCACAGGAGCGACCAAAGTTACATTGTAAAGAAAACAATTTTCTAAATCAATAGTGTCGTTGATAAATTGGGATGTTTATGATTTCAAATTGGATTTAAAAAATTGAGTTTCCGATTGCCTAATTTGAGGTGATTTTACTTGCCTTTATAATAATATTAATGTTGGAGTAAGAAGCAGCAATGGTAAGTATAACATTTGAACTAAGTTGGCAATTGATAATATGACACCAAGCACAAAATCACGACAGTTGCGCCACAATTGATTGAAGGCTTTCGAAAACAGCGTGCAAGCAACTGGCTGAGTGGAATGATACGAGAAAGGATCCCATGAGCACAACTTAGACTCAGCTGAAATTTACCGTGGTTATCAATAGAAAAGGAGAGTAGGAACCGCTGGATTAATCTACGAACACATAACGGTGATTTATTAAATTATAAACAAATAAGTGCATTTCAATGTTTACCAAAACAACAATGAAAAGGGGGTTATAAATTATGAACACAACACTTTTGGTAGGCTACAATATCTATAGGAAAACACCAACACGTAAAACAGGAAAATGACTGAACATTTACCTGAGCTACGAAGATAAATTGTAGCTGAAATGGCGAATGTCAGAGATTCGTTGTAAATTTTTGATTTTCATTTTAAAACATGATCAGCTGAATATATTGGACAACCCTGTTTAGCTACATGAAGTGGAGATTTTTGTTATTCTATGAAGCATTGAATCGACTGATAATACATAAAGACTCATTGATACAGTGCAGAAGGCCATTTGACCTATCGTGTCTGAACTGGCTCTGCAAACGAGTGTCATGAATTAGTATCATTCCCCTGTCTTTCCCCCAGACCATGCACATTGTTTCTACTCAACTATTCATCCAATGCACTCTTGAATCTCTTGATTTAACGTGCCACCACCACACTTTCGGGTTTTGCATTCCAGACCCGAACCATTCGGTTTGTGCAAAGGTTTTCTTTTCTCAGGTCACGTTTGATTCTTTTCCAAACCACTTTATATCTGTACAATTTCATTCCTGACCCTTTTACAAACAGGAGGACTGTCTCCCCATCTACTCTGTCCTGCTCCTTCATGATTTGAACGTCTCTATCAAATATCCTTTTAGCCTTCCCCTCCTCAAGAAGAACAGTTCCAACTTCTCCAATCTATCCGACTGAAATGGGAAATACAACAGCGACTGGAAGGTGATGTGCTGAAATAATATCAGTGATATAACACTTTATGCAAGTAATGATTTGATTGGAGATGTCTCTGCGATTCTTGCACAACTATGGAATTTGTGAAGTTTGTTGAAAAACTATTGAAACATTGTTCCCTCTGGTCTTGCATTGCGTTGCAAGAATGCATGATATGTAAATTGTGCTAAGTATTAGCAAAGGTATTTGGCACGAAGTACTGAGGCTCTTGAAGTCAAGGCAGTCACTCACTATTCACAATGGAGAACCCTGGGCAGAATCACAGCAGTCGTTGGGAAACTGACACTCCGCTCTCAACTGAAGTTTTGTACGCCGCTTCACGAATTAGTCAGTGGAGAAACCACAATGCTAAAAGTCGGCACAACGTTCCAATGAAAACCATTCAGGGCCAGAAATCTAATTATTCTCCTTTTTGTCGACGTCATTGGGAACTCCCCAATAACTTTTGTTTTCACATCCCGTGGAGTGATTTGTCCATGTCCAATTGTTTGGCCGAGGAATGTCACTTGGGCCTTTCCAAACTCACACTTAGCTATGTTTACCGCCAAGCCCACCTTCTGAAGTCGATTGAACAATTCCGGCACAGGTTCACGTCTGACTTAAAATCACCACATTGCCTATATATACCGTACAATTGGATAATACTGAAATGATCTTATTTGGTAATAGTTCAATTGTGGTTGCGGTGTTATTCATTCCAAATGGATAACATTGAGAAACGATGTGGTGGCATTGGAAGCAGTTCAGAGAACTTTCACTAGATGGATTCTGGGGATGAAGGGGTTGACGTGTGAGGAGAGCTTCAACAGTTTGGGCTTGCATTCTTTGGAGTTCAGAAGGATGGAATGGGATCTGATCGAGGTATATACAATTTTAAAAGGGATTGATGAAGTAATTTTGACCCAATGTTTCCTCTTATGCTGCAATCTAGAACAAGAGGTCACAGGTGTCGGTTGAGAGGCGGTAGCTTTAAAACTGAGATGAGGAGGAACTAATTCTCACAGAGGGTGGTGAATTTGTGGAAGTCGCTGCGACGTAGCGTGGTGGAGTCTGAATCATTGAATCGCTTCATGAGGGAGATGGATATACTACTCATAAAAAAAGAAAGAAGAATATGGGAGCAGGTGGGGAGTTCGATTCGAGACAATGGAGAGATCAGGCATGATCTGGCTGAATGGCAGAGCAGGCTCAAATGCTGAATTTGCCTACTTCTGCTCCAAAGTCATGTGTTCCTAATTTCTGGTGTTCCTACTTTTGTGAAGTTAGTGTTTGTAAAATTATTTTTGAAACTTCTAAAATTCTGAGAGTTATAAAGCTTCATGGTTCTGTTTGAAAAGGTAGTATTTTTATGTCGTGAAAAGATGCAGGTGCACATACTGAAGCATTGTATCACGAGCCTGGGCAGTGGTGCTGCCAAGACAACAAGTTGTTTTTGAAGTTTGCCCTATCAGGTTAAACTAGGCATTTGAGTAGTAGCAGCGTATCAGATTTGAATTTGATGTTTTGATAAACATGTAAACAAATCTTGTTGCGGCATTTTGGCATGTCATCCGGTGTAGCAGAAACAGTTCCCAGCTCCTGAGATAGAGACAGCCACTGCCTCTGCCAGCAACTACCACATTTCATAGCTTGAGAGAGAGAAAGAAGCACAGCCAGGAACTGCCTCTAACAGCGTCAGAGCCACATTTATGTCTTAAAAGAAAGTCTAATCTCAATCGGAAAGGTACCAACAGAAGATCGTGAAAAGAGAAGATAAACGAGACAGAAGATTAGGTAAAATAACATCGTATTTTATTTCGGGAGTGACTAGAAATTCAACTTTTTATTCTGTTAATACGTGGGAATTGTATTTATCTAAACAGCATTCCTTAATAATAGTGTTTTATTCGGTTTGCCAATAGTTTAGTTAACGTGTTCACTGTTAGTAAGATGAATACATTGTTACTTATTCCTTTACAGAGAGAGTCTTAGGCAGTTATTTTGATTTGACCACTAAAAGTTGCTGAAGCGCAGATATTATCCCATCTCTCACACACTTAAACGGATTATGAAGGGAGGTACTTATCTTTGAGTGGTTGAGTGTTATTTCTCAGAGACGAGATTAACCCCCCTTCCCCCCCCCCCCCCCCCCACCCCCACCGCTTTCTTCACCCCTTGTTAAAGATCGGTGGCTCCTCCGGGATTTGAACAGTCCCAGGTCTTTAAATAAACCTTAAGTGCTGAGTGTAAGATCTGCTAACAGACTACAAGCAGATTAAATAAAAAATGGGGAAATGGCTCTTAACATTGCTGAAGAGGTTCGAGGGGTTAACGATACTTTCAATATTTGCCAAGAAAGTTTATAGTGACAGAAAAAGGTGACACTGTAGAATTGGCAAACAGACTAAACTTTGCTTGAACCAGGGATAATAGGAAAGCTAAAATTGTAACGGAGATAACCAAGCATTTAGAGTGGAGTTAGAAAAAAAAATTAGTAATGAGACGAATGGAGTTAGAAAGTGAATTTAAAAGGCTGGAGTAAGAAAACGAGGGAGAAGAAACTGAAAGATAGTTTGAGTTGGAAAAGATGAAGTTCGAATTCGAAGCAATAAATATTTCAAATGACAGAAGTGAAAGTACAAGATGGAAGTGATTGTGAGCAAGCTCAGCGTAGCCAACCACCTGATGGGGATGTATAAAAATATGTCCAAACATTACCAAAATTCAAGAAGAAGGACGCCGAAGCCTTTTTTATCTCCTTGAGAAATTGGCTACAGAGATGAAATGGCCAGTGGGTAATGTTAATTCAGACCAAGTTGGTAGGCAGGGCTACTGAGGTGTTTCCAGCGCAGTCAGAGGAGATGTAAGGGAAGTATGAAGAATTAAAGAAGGCTGTTTTGAGTGCTTACGAATTGGTACCAGTAGCAAATGGACCACAGTTCAGAAATGTGAGGAAGGAAACATTTCAGACACTTTTCGAGAGTGAAAGTATTGATTTGAGCAACTTTGATAGGTGGGTGAGAGCATTAAAGATAGAAACTACATATGAGGCTATTCGAGCTATTATTCTGCTGGAGGAGTTTAAATACTCAACTCCAGAAGTGATAAGAACTCATGTTCAGCAACAGAAAGTTGGAACAGCGGGAAGAACAGCAGAGATGGCAGAAGAATACACATTATTGCATAAATTGAAATCCAGCTTCCGAGAGCAATTTCTTTCTTTGAGGGATAGAAATTGAGAAAGAGGGAGGTCCTTCATTGAAAACCAAAACGTAGGTCACACTGGGAACAGTTTATGACCTGTCAAAAAAGAAACCCAAGAGGCTGGAAAACAAGTCTAAGACCTCAGGTGTTTTCACTATGATAAGGTGGAACACAAAATGTCACAGGTGCTAGTGGCTGAAGAAAGATACTGGAAAAAAGGATGTAGTAAAAGATGCTCAACCAGTGGGATTAGTTAAAATATTGAAGGTAATCTCGAAAAAAGTCGAGGAGCTGAAGGGCAATGCACAACCTAGGTTTGGGCTATAGAGTAAGGTAGCGCCCAATCTTTTCAAAGACTTCACCTGTGTGGGTAAATATTACTCGGGTCGAGCAGGGGAGTAAGCAAATAGTTTAAAATATTGAGAGTTATGTGTGTTATTGTGTCTCTAATAGTAAGAGATGAAAATATTTGCACTCATTCGGAAATTTTGGCCGAGAGAGTGGTAATCTGTGGAATGAATGGTGAAAGGAGTAGTGTCCAGCTGTGTAAGATAAGGTTAAAAAGTCCAATCAAAGCTGGTGAAGTGATAGTGGGACTGATGGAAAATTTAGCTACACAATTCAGTTTATTCCTGGAAACAATATCGACGGATCACAGGTGGGAGTGTTGCCCATTGTTGTGGAAAAGCCAGAATAAAACCAGGGAAATGAGTAGTAAAAGGAAAGATAGCCTGGAATTTGTTCAGACTCTGTGGTGACAAGATCCCAAAGCCATAGGCTAAAATGGGCAGGGAGAACAAAAGATAAATATGAAGGAGTTGAGGCCCAGGTAGCTGACACTCTGTTTAATGAGGTGGTAAAGGAAACACCTACACAGGTAGAGGATGAGGCAGAGGTGCTTAGTTCTTTACGATTAATGGAGTTACAGCAGAAAGGTAAGATGATAAACGATTTATATCATGAAGCCTATACGGAAAAGGAATTAGAGTGCATTCCAGAATGCTGTTATCTTAAGGATAAAATACTAAGGCGGAAATAGAGAACTTAGAATGTTACTGTAAATGAGAAATGGGTGGCAGTTCACCAGATTGTGTTGACGGTAGAATTCGGATGGTAAGTATTGTCGGTAGCATACAAATTTCCTGAAGGAGATCTGTGGAGGGGTCTTTCTCTGCATGGAGGTCAGTGACCAGTGGAGTGCCCCAGGGATCTGTTCTGGGACCCTTGCTGTTTGTCATTTTCATAAATGACCTGGATGAGGAAGTGGAGGGATGGGTTGGTAAGTTTGCTGACGACACCAAGGTAGGTGGTGTTGTGGATAGTTTGGAGAGATGTCAGAAGTTGCAGCGAGACATAGATAGAATGCAAGACTGGGCGGAGAAGTGGCAGATGGACTTCAACCCGGATAAGTGTGTGGTGATCCATTTTGGCAGATCCAATGGGATGAAGCAGCAGTATAATATGAAGGGTACCATTCTTAGCAGTGTAGAGGATCAGAAGGGCCTTGGGGTCCGGGTCCATAGGACTCTTAAATCGGCCTCGCAGGTGGAGGATGCGGTCAAGAAGGCGTACGGCGTACTGGCCTTCATTAATCGAGGGATTGAGTTTAGGAGTCGGGAGATAATGCTGCAGCTTTATAGGACCCTGGTTAGACCCCACTTGGAGTACTGCGCGCAGTTCTGGTCACCTCATTACAGGAAAGATGTTGAAGCCATTGAAAGGGTGCAGAGGAGATTTACAAGGATGTTGCCTGGATTGGGGGGCATGCCTTATGAGGATAGGTTGAGGGAGCTTGGTCTCTTCTCCCTGGAGAGACGAAGGATGAGAGGTGACCTGATAGAGGTTTACAAGATGTTGAGAGGTCTGGATAGGGTAGACTCTCAGAGGCTATTTCCAAGGGCTGAAATGGTTGCTACGAGAGGACACAGGTTTAAGGTGCTGGGGGGTAGGTACAGAGGAGATGTCAGGGGTAAGTTTTTCACTCAGAGGGTGGTGGGTGAGTGGAATCGGCTGACGTCGGTGGTGGTGGAGGCAAACTCGTTGGGGTCTTTTAAGAGACTTCTGGATGAGTACATGGGATTTAATGGGATTGAGGGCTATAGATAGGCCTAGAGGTGGGGATGTGATCGGCGCAACTTGTGGGCCGAAGGGCCTGTTTGTGCTGTGGCTTTCTATGTTCTATGTTCTATCTCGGAATACTCAGGCTAAGATACAGAAGCATTATTATTGGCCTGGATTACATAAAGATGTGGTAAAATTTTGCCGTACCAGTGATTCATGTCAGATGGTAGCAAAACACCAGGCACTGATACAACCAGTGCCTTTAACGCCAATTCCCTGGGTTGAAGCATCTTTTACCCGGGTTATAATTGATTGTGTAGGTCCCTCCCTAAAACCGAAAGTGGGAACCGGTATTTGCTAACCGTAAGGAATGTGTTCATAACGTTTTCAGAAGCAATTTCTTTACAGAATATTAAGGCACAAAGGACTGTGGAGGAGTTGCTTGCTTTATTTACCCGTTATGGATTGCCCAGGAAGATTCAGTCAGACCAAGGGTCCAATTTTACTGCCTAATTATTTAAGGAGGTCATGGATAGGTTCGGCATCAGACACTCTACCTCATGTATGTAGCATCATGAATCCCAGGGAGCATTTGAAATGTAGCATCAGACCCTAACGACCATGTTCAGGACTTATTGCCTGGATTACCCAAATGATTGGGATAAAGGTATCCCCGTAATTCTATTTGCTATCAGAGATGCTGCAAAATGAATCGACTCAGTTTACTCCATTTGAGTTGAAATTCGGGCACGAAGTAAGAGGTACTTTGCAATGAATGAAGGAAAAGCTGGCAGGTCCGAAGTCAGAGATCTCACAGTTGCGTTAGGAATCTGAGTTAAGAGACATATTAAACAGAGTGGGTGAATTAGCTCTACAACATTTGAAGTTGGCCCAGCACCTGATGAAAAAAAAAAGAGGTAGGAAATATAAAATTTGTGCGTTTGCCCGTGGGGATAAGGTATTTGTGTTATTGCCAGTGATAGGACATCCCTTCAAAGCTTGCCTTCAAATGGTCCCTAACAGATTTAGAACAAATCAGGCGAATTATCTGGTATATATGCCAGATAGGGAAAAATGTGTAGTGTATGTCAAGTGAATATGCTAAAACACTTTTATGACAGGGAAAGGGGACCGGAGAAACAGGTATTATATACTGCCACTCAGTGTGAGGAATCAAATCCAGATGATGTGGATTTTGATGTGACTCAGAATCAATTGAATAATTAATAAGTTCTACATTTAGCATCGGCAATAGCATTTTAACTCCCCACAACATTTTAAATCTGCACATTAAATGCTTGTAACATAAGACTGCAACGAAATAATCTGTCGTCTTAATCCTTAAAACTTTCCGAAATGTTGAAAGACTGTGATCAGTATACACAATCATCTCTGATGCATTGTTTGCAATGTAAATATTAAAATGTTGTAAGGTCATTACTGAACTCAATAATGCCTTTTCAAAAGTGGAATATTATGTCTGGCACATATAGAAGTTTTGAAAAATAACCGATTGGCCTTTCAATTCCACAATCATCCTCCTGTAACAACATCACTCCAACATCTACATCGCTGGTGTCGATGGTGACTTTTAATGGTTTCAAAAATTTTGGTGTGACTAAAACAGCTGCGGTGGAATGCAATAGGTACTGCGTTATCTGTCTCAGGAAGAAATAACTGAATTGAAATACTTGTTACAGTGCTATGTGGACCAATGTAGAAATAGAATGGGGAGGACTAACGAAATAGTACATGAGGTTGATGTAGAGAATGCTGTTCTGATAAAACAACACACTTATCGACTTAATCCTCTCAGAGCAGATCAGGTTCCGAAGGAAGTGGAAGAGATGGTACAGGATGGCATCATAGAGCCGAGTCAGAGCGAGTGTAGTTCGCCGATCGTGTTGGTTCACAAACCTGATGGCACTCAACGATTCTGTGTAGATTATCCATAAGATCAATGCTGTGACTAAATCTGATTCATAAACAATTCCAAGGCTGGAGGATTGTGAAGAAAATGTCGGAGAAGCTAATTACACCACAAAGTTGGACTGACTTCGCGGTTATGGCAAATACATTTGTCAGAGTGAGCAAATTAAGTTTCTGCTCCTGTAACCCCAAGTGGGTTATAACAATTTAAAGTAATGCTCTTTGGGATAAAAAACGCAATAGCCACTTTTCAAGGGCTTAAGAACTGAGCTGCCACAGCACATGTGTGACGAAATGTGCTGCCTTCATAGATGACTGAGAGATCTGTAGTCATTCATGGAAAGATCACATGGGGCATTTGGCAGAGCTCTTCGAGAGAATACAGAAGGCGGAGTTTGTCATAAAATGGGCAAAGACAGAATTTGGGAAGGCAGAACTGACATTCTTAGGACACAACATTGGATACGGATAGATGGCATGGAGAAACGGGAAGACGAAGGTCATCACGCAATTTCCAAGACCATCATGAAAAAGGAAGTTGTACAATTTTGGGGATTGAGTCGATTCTCCCGAAAATTCGAACCAAACTTGAGCAGCGTAGGGGAACGGTTGAGGGATTTGTTAAAAAAAACCTCAATGTTTTGGTGGACAGAACAATGCCAGGAGACATTTGAAAATTTCAAAGCGGTGTTAACCACCGCACCTGTTTTACTCACACCAAAATGTTTGCAACCATTTAAAGTCAACAGGTTTTTTTTTCTTAATTTCTATTGACTTCAGTTTCTCTCGGGCTCCTTGATGCCACATGCAGATGTATGGTGCCTTGATGTGAAGGGCAGTCACTCTCACCTCACATCCTGAGTTCAGCTCTATTGTCCGTGTTTGCATTAAGGCTGTAATGAGGTAGGGGCTCAGAGTCAGTGAACACATTAATGCTAATTAAATGCCACTTGATAGTATCGATGACACCTTCCATTACTGTTGAAGAAGGGAAAGGGTGAATGTTGTTTTGTATGCAATGTATTTTGTACCTAAAAGGTTGAACTTTGTAACTGCGATGTATCACAATCATAACCCTTCCTTATGGCTAGTCTCCCCTTTGTTTATATTGCTCCTGGCAGTAGTATAGGCCATTTGTTCATGTCTTTCATCTTTAACTTTTAGTCGTATCAGCCATTTGTTCATGGTTCCCTCGCTTGTTTATATCATTCTGATAAAACAGACAGTTAAATATTAATGTTGGGTTATAAGTCTTACGTTTCCCGTAGGCTTGTGTATGATTTAAACAAAGGAAGCAGCTACCAAATGGTAGAGTGCGAGAATGGCCATTTAGAAACATAGAAAAACTACAGTACAAACAGGCCCTTCGGCCCACAAGTTGTGCCGAACACATCCCTACCTTCTAGACCTACCTATAACCCTCCATCCTATTAAGCTCCATGTACTCATTCAGGAGTCTCTTAAAAGACCCTATTGAGTTCGCCTCCACCACCCCTGACGGCAGCCGATTCCACTCGCCCACCACCCTCTGTGTGAAAAACTTATCCCTAACATCTCCCCTGTACCTACCCCCCAGCACCTTAAACCTGTGTCCTCTCGTAGCAAACATTTGAAGGAGGACTCCCACTGGGACAGCTGAAGTCGCACACAGTCACTTCAAAGGAAAAGCTGCGGGAAGAGCAGGGGACCAGAGGTCGCATCTTGACTACAACTACCAGGAGAATTGTGCTTTATGACCCAAGGATACCAGATCGTCTCTAACCATAAACCAGAGTTTATCAGAAGCTGTTAAAGGAACTATAATTTATGACCAAGGAATGTTAACTGGAAATTGCTTCATGACTTGTAAAGGGAACCGTGATGTATAAAAGTCCACGCTTCTTGTGTTCAGGGAGAACTTTGGCTTCCGCTTTCAAGGGGTCAAGTTCTCTCACAAGAGAATAAAGCCTACTCTATTTTGACTCAGACCAGCCTCAGAGGTATTTGTACCGACTTCATTTGGTGCCGAAAGCCGGGAGACAGCCCGGGATCTGTTTGCGGGACTCTCTTTGCGGACTCAGGTTGAATGGCCACCACCAGGGTAATGGAATAGAGTTCTGAACCTAATAGGGTGAGTCAAACTACAGTGGGCTGATCATATGTGATGAGAGAGTGTGAGAGTTGAAGACATCTGAACTGAACATATACGGACAAGGAGGCATTTGTCTGTTATGGATTCTCAAGTGAGTGTAAAGACTGGAGAAAAGTTGCCTGAGGTGTGATGTTCAGACGTGAGTGAGAAAGAAACTGTCTGTGTGAGAGAGAGACTGTCTAAGTGATCACCGGAGTAGAAGTAACCTTGATACTGTCAGCTTAATAGTGTAACTGGTGGTACGGAGGGATTTGATCACCCCTGACAGGTAAAACCGGACTCCGATAAGAGCGACCTAGGAGTGGGAGAGCGAGAAGGGAGAACAGAAGGCTCCAGGTGGTGATTATAAAACTTATCTGTATTATGGTCGGATCACTAAGACAGTGGGGACTTCCGGAATCCCTGATAAATGAGTGTATGACTAAGAGGAACAAATTCATTAAACAGATGAGAAAAGGGGGGTGGAACTTATCCTGCCCTCTGGGCCAACAGCATAAGTGGTTGGGTAAAGAAAATAGAAACACGACAAAGAAAATAGGAGTATTGTTAATACATCAGTTAGCTGGACTAATTGAGCAAGTAGTCGCCTCTAATAAGAAGTGGAGTGAGGATAAAAAAAGGATTAGGGAGTTAGAATCCAGAGTAAGGGAACTGGAGAAACAAAACCAAGTATGAGAAGAAAAGCTATGGAGAGAGGAAACCGTTCCTCTACCTCCTTATGACTCCATATAACAGGGACTAAACCCTCTTCCAGAGGAATGGGAAGCGCTAGAACACAACTTAGTGCTAGTAACCCAAGGGGGAACAGATGCGCAGCCAAAAGTAAATTATAAACCATTCACCCCAGGTGAGAGGCAGCAGATAATGGCTTCCCTGGGTAAATTACAACCGAGAAGCGCAAACACTAATTTCTGGGAAGAATTAGACACAATCTGGGTAGGACGCCAATTACATTTGAGAGACGTACACCAGCTGGTAAGGGCAGCCTGTCCAGCGGGTAAGTGGAGGCAGGTCGCAGGTGGACCCGCCGCTCCTCCAGCACAGGATAATAGTGGGGGACGGTGGACACATGTAGTCGCCCGACCATCAGAGATAGATGCCCAACAGACACCCTTCGCCCAGTTTAACGTAGAAATTCTGAGAGTGGTAGGGGATGCTCCCACTAACTGGAGCAGAATGACCACAACGAAACAGCTAAAAGAGGAAGGAGCTTCTGAATGTGGGGGTGGTTGTTCCAGGTATATCAGGAGTGCTCTGGACAAGGAAACCCAGGTCGAGGAGATTGAATGTTCATCCAGACTTTTAAGGATGAATTCTTTAGTGTTCACCAAAAAATCCTTAAAATGGGAATTCTCAGTACCGCGAACGATGTTGAGTTGGTAGAATGGGCTATTGGTATACCTGGGGGTGGATAGGAGAGATCTCAGTTTTTGTATTTCAGTGTGTTTGTGACCTGGTTGTTAGTCGAATGTAGGTGGTTGTTGTTGTATTAAATTGAGAGCAGGAATTGTTGAAGCTTTTGTTTGTTCTTGTGGAGTGTTTATTGCGGGTAATAAATGACCTCGTTTAGCCTCAGGAGAGCTGGGGAGGTGTTAAGAATGTTAAAGATTACAGTGATAAGATTTCTTGAATTTACTTCTGTTTTGAGTTTTAATTACAGTTTGGAAGAAGAATAAAAGTGACTGTCTTAATCCAAGTTCTGTATTCTTTTAATTGTTTTACTTACATCTCAGTTTAAGATGTTAAGTTTGAATGAGTGTTGGAAGTTTCCATGTGTGTCTATGTGTGTTTACAAAGTTGTTCGCTTTGTTGTGATTTTACAACAGAGGGTTTGATACAGAGTTTAAATAAAATTAGAAGGTAAATTGAAATTTCAAAATCAAAGTACATAAATTGAAGTTGGAAATAGCCAATTTGAATTTTGATTAAACCTGTGTTTGAATTTTGTTAAGAAAGGATTTAAACCTTGGAGGGAACCATGTGCTCTCTCCTTTGTCTTAAAGTGAAGATTATGAGAGAGTTAGTTGAGAATTGGGAGAAAATAAGTAATTTTATGGAAAGTAGATAAACAAGAACAAAAGAATGAGGTAAATGTACTGTCGGGGGGGGGGGTGCGGGGGGTGGGGGGGTGGGGGGGCGGGGGAGCGGGGGGGGTTTGATCTGGAGCTCAGTTTAAAATTGGAAACGGCTTGGATTAAAAGGGTTTGGATATCACAGTTATGACATGTAAAGTGGTATGATATAACTGCCGCTTGATTATTCTTATTATACAGTATAGCACTGCTATATAGACCCGAAAATAAAATCAAATCCTGAAAAGCCTTCACCAATTTTGTATAATATAGTTATATATTATATGTTGTGTATTGATAAAACATAATTCTGTAGGAGCTTCCTGTTTTCCTCGCCATACAAATGATTAAATTAGAGATAATGTCGGGGTACATTATATAAAGATTGGAGCTGTATGGCATGTGATTTTAATAGGGAATGCGATGTCTTTTGATGAGATTATATACAAATGAATGGATGTCTATCTGCAGCCGAAAAGCCAGTGTAAAGTGATATTTAATTCACACTAAGCTTTCTATGGAAGGGTGGAGGGGGGGGGGGGGGGGTGCAGTTAACTGTACAATGTACTGGCTAAAGCCATACAGATATCGGGAAATTGTGGACAGAGATATTGCCCACTATACTGATGAGATTAAGAGTTCCCACAAACCGGGCAACCGGATTAACCCTTTATGAATTAATGACAGAATGGGCAATGATGTCGGTTCACTAAAAGATGAATTCAGGAGATATGCTTTGGAACTAAGTACCCAACCAAAAGGGATGCGCAAATTGGTAAAAGACAATCTGGAACAAAGAGACACAGAGAGAAAGAGAGCTTGAAATGTTCCCTGATGGGCGGGAAGTTGCGTCCTAGTAAAAGCACCACTTGACAAACCTGGGTTCGCCCCAAAATGGAAGGGCCCCTATGAAGTTAAAATTGTGTACTGTGCTTAATTCACAGATATGTGAGACGGTTGACCTCCAAGCAAGCTGAATGGGTTCGCGGGCAGTGGCGCGCGGGCGATATAGCCTTTGGACCATTGTATAACGGTCGCACAGGTTATTAGTTAAGTGATAGGATGATTTTCTTGCTGCTTCTCACGACCCTTGCCCTGCTAGTTACGAAGGGGAAGTATAGATGGAATTGTGTAGACTTGTGGTTAGAGCATCGCAAGCATCTCTGTAACAATGGCTGTCTATTGTAACCTTCCGACACATGGAGTAAGTCGCTGGGAGGTAACCCGTAGGGACCGCTGCTTGGGATTCCTTAACCATGCCATGCTGCCAACTCTGTTGGAGGGGGGAGGTGATTGGGGTCTCCCATGCAATGTAACGTGGTGTAACTGGAATTTTCGGTGTTTGGCTGAGGGACCGGGATGGACCTGTACTCGGCAACAGCAGAGGGCTCGGGAGGATGAGTACATTAACAGGAGATTTGGTCGATCCAAGCGATCATTGTACCAATCCTCTAAAATCCGAACCTATCACATGAACACTTTCACGTATATGTCTCACTTGTGTGTATTGCAGTCAAAATTTTGAGCAAGTGCTGGGTCTGCTTACATATTCCCATGCACGAAGGAAAGGGGGGCGGGCGGGCGGGGAGTCCTTTAATCCCTATCTCTTTGTCAACTCCGGGAATGGTAGAGGGGATTTTGAATCAGAATGGAACCCAAGACGAGACAAGGAAAGTGACATTTAAAACCCCATCAGGCATGTTGTGAAAACCCAACAAGGGGGAATCTATCTGCTTGGTAGGAAACGGAGCCATACCGGTGGGCCTCAGCTACTGTACCCAGCAGGTTAATGTCACCAGTGGTGCCTGGGCTTTGGTGCAACAGATTACAATCCATTGCCCCACTGCTGATGTCCTGGTCAGCCTCTCCTCTACTTATGTGAACAGCATGACTGCATATGATGGTACTTATTTGTATGGAAACAATGCCTACCCATGGCTTCAGAGAACATAGAACATAGAACATAGAAAGCCACAGCACAAACAGGCCCTTCGGCCCACAAGTTGCGCCGATCACATCCCCACCTCTAGGCCTATCTATAGCCCTCAATCCCATTAAATCCCATGTACTCATCCAGAAGTCTCTTAAAAGACCCCAACGAGTTTGCCTCCACCACCACCGACGTCAGCCGATTCCACTCACCCACCACCCTCTGAGTGAAAAACTTACCCCTGACATCCCCCCTGTACCTACCCCCCAGCACCTTAAACCTGTGTCCTCTCGTAGCAACCATTTCAGCCCTTGGAAATAGCCTCTGAGAGTCCACCCTATCCAGACCCCTCAACATCTTGTAAACCTCTATCAGGTCACCTCTCATCCTTCGTCTCTCCAGGGAGAAGAGACCAAGCTCCCTCAACCTATCCTCATAAGGCATGCCCCCCAATCCAGGCAACATCCTTGTAAATCTCCTCTGCACCCTTTCAATGGCTTCAACATCTTTCCTGTAATGAGGTGACCAGAACTGCGCGCAGTACTCCAAGTGGGGTCTAACCAGGGTCCTATAAAGCTGCAGCATTATCTCCCGACTCCTAAACTCAATCCCTCGATTAATGAAGGCTAGTACGCCATACGCCTTCTTGACCGCATCCTCCACCTGCGAGGCCGATTTAAGAGTCCTATGGACCCGGACCCCAAGGTCCTTCTGATCCTCTACACTGCTAAGAATGGTACCCTTCATTTTATACTGCTGCTCCATCCCATTGGATCTGCCAAAATGGATCACTACACACTTATCCGGGTTGAAGTCCATCTGCCACTTCTCCGCCCAGTCTTGCATTCTATCTATGTCTCGCTGCAACTTCTGACATCCCTCCAAACTATCCACAACACCACCTACCTTGGTGTCGTCAGCAAACTTACCAACCCATCCCTCCACTTCCTCATCCAGGTCATTTATGAAAATGACAAACAGCAAGGGTCCCAGAACAGATCCCTGGGGCACTCCACTGGTCACTGACCTCCATGCAGAGAAAGACCCCTCCACAGCCACTCTCTGCCTTCTGCAGGCAAGCCAGTTCTGGATCCACAAGGCAACAGCCCCTTGGATCCCATGCCCTCTCACTTTCTCAAGAAGTCTTGCATGGGGGACCTTATCGAACGCTTTGCTGAAGTCCATATAGACCACATCCACCGGTCTTCCTTCGTCAATGTGCTTGGTCACATTTTCAAAGAACTCAACCAGGCTCGTAAGGCACGACCTGCCCCTGACAAAGCCGTGCTGACTACTTTTGATCATACTAAACTTCTCTAGATGATCATAAATCCTGTCTCTCAGGATCCTCTCCATCAACTTACCAACCACTGAGGTTAGACTCACCGGTCGGTAATTTCCCGGGCTGTCCCTGTTCCCTTTCTTGAATATAGGGACCACATCTGCAATCCTCCAATCCTCCGGAACCTCTCCCGTCTCCATCGACGATGCAAAGATCATCGCCAAAGGCTCCGCAATCTCCTCCCTCGCCTCCCACAGTAACCTGGGGTACATCCCATCCGGTCCCGGCGACTTACCAACCTTGATGCCATTCAATAGTTCCAACACATCCTCTTTCTTTATGTCCACATGCTCGATCCTTTCTGTCCTCCGCAATCCAGCAGTACAACCACCCAGATCCCTTTCCACCGTGAATACCGAGGTAAAGTATTCATTAAGCAGCTCCGCCATTTCTAACGGTTCCGCACAAACTTTTCCCCCTTCACCTTTTAAGGGTCCTATGCCTTCACATCTCATCCTTTTACTCTTGACATATTTGTAGAAAGCCTTGGGATTCTCCTTAATCTTACCCGCCAAGGTCTTCTCATGACCCCTTCTCGCTCTCCTAATTTCCTTCTTAAGCTCCTTCCTACATCGCGTATACTCCTCTAAATCCTTAACACCTCCTAGCTCTCTGAACCTTCTGTACGCCTCTCTTTTCTTATTCACCAGGTTCATCACAACCTTCGTGCACCACGGTTCCCGTACCCTACCAACACCCCCCTGTCTCATCGGAACGTTGTCATGCAGAGCTCCAGACAAACATTCCTTGAAAATCCTCCACTTTCCTTCGGTACTTTTCCCCAAGAATGCCTCCTTCCAATTTACCCGTCTAATTTCCTCCCTGATGACACTGTATTTCCCTTTACTCCAGAGAAACACTTTCCTAGCCTGCCTGACCCTATCTCTTTCCAATGCTATCGTGAAGGAGATAGAATTATGATCGCTATCCCCAAGATGCTCACCCACCGAGAGATCCTCCACCTGTCCAGGTTCATTAGCCAGCACCAGATCAAGAACAGCCTCTCCTCTAGTAGGCTTATCCACATACTGTGTCAGGAAACTCTCCTGGACACACCTAACAAACTCCTCTCCATCCAAACCCCTAGCCCTAGGGATATTCCAATCTATGTTTGGGAAATTAAAATCTCCCATCACGACAACTCTGTTATTCCTACATCTCTCCAGGATCTGTTTCCCCATCTGCTCCTCAACATCTCTGTTACTATTGGGCGGCCTATAGAAAACACCCAGCAAAGTTACCGACCCCTTCCTGTTCCTAACCTCCACCCACAGAGATTCCGTAGTCAGTCCCTCCACGGCGTCCACCTTCTCTACAGCCGTGACACTATCCCTGATCAACAGTGCCACTCCCCCCCCCCCTCTCTTGCCTCCCTCCCTGTCCTTCCTGAAACATCTAAAACCCGGCACCTGAAGCACCCAGTCCTGTCCCTGAGACATCCAAGTCTCCGTAATGGCCACCACATCACAATTCGAAGCAGCAATCCACGCTCCAAGCTCATCCACTTTATTCACTACACTCCTGGCATTAAAATAGACACATCTCAGACCTTCAGCCTGAGCACTTCCCTTCTCCCTCACTCGTCTAACCTCCCTCTTACCCTGTCTACATTCCTTATCTATTTGCGAGCTAACCTCCTCGCTCTCAGTCCCCTCATTTCGATTCCCTCCCCCCAACCTTTCTAGTTTAAAGTCTCTCCAGTAGCCTTAGCCAACCTTCCCGCCAGGATTGGGTAGGATCGTGTTATTTAGCATATGTGGTACCCTATATTCACCATTAGTGAGACAGAATGGTTCTTTATGATAGCTTTCCCACTTTATGGGACAGCAAAAACAGCACAGGAACTTATATATATGGCCTCGACCTTGGAGAGAATTGCAAATGAAACTAGAGACGGGTTCGAGGAGGTGAGCACAGCCTTCTTTGAAGTATCAGCCGAGGTTGTAGCTATCAGGACTGTTGCTTTACAGAACCGATTGACACTTGATTATGTGTTGGCTTTCCAGGGAGGAATGCACGTATATCCCAGATGATTAAAATATAACTCGCTGGCAGATTATGTCAAACGAGTGACGATGACAATACAAGGTGAAGGGAACCAATATCATAATCATAACCCTCCGGGATGGCTGGGGTAATGGTTTGGGTCGTGGGGATCATACCCGATGCACGGGTTAATTGTATTGATTGTCATTGTTATCGCTTGTTGTATTTATATGACATTATTGAACGAACAGCCCGGATTATGCCGAGTGCAAGTGTCCAGGCAGAAAGGGCAGACTTCCAGATGAAGGGGGAGGCCCATATATATATATTGGTAACCTTTGGCTCTGAATTGGTCATGGGGCCATGTTTGAACTTGTCCCCGACCAAAAGGGGGGATTGAAGAAGGGAAAGGGTTAATGTTTTTTTTGTACTCAATGTATTTTGTACCTAAAAGGTTGAACTTTGTACCTGGAATGTATCACAATCATAACCCTTCCTTATGGCAAGTCTCCCCTTTGTTTATATTGCTCCTGGTAGTAGAGTAAGCCATTTGTTCATGTCTTTCATCTTTAATTTTTTGTAGTATCAGCCATTTGTTCATGGTTCCCTCGCTTGTTTACAGCATTCTGATAAAACAGACAGTTAAATGTACATGTTGGGTTATAAGTCTTACGTTTCCCGTAGGCTTGTGTATGATTTAAACAAAGGAAGCAGCTACCAAATGGTAGAGTGCGAGAATGGCCATTAGAAGGAGGACTCCCACTGGGACAGCTGAAATCGCACACAGTCACTTCAAAGGAAATGCCGCGGGAAGAGCAGGGGACCCGAGGTTGCATCTTGACTACAACTACCAGGAGAATTGTGCTTTATGACCCATGGATACCAGATCGTCTCTAACCATAAACCAGAGTGTATCAGAAGCTGTTAAAGGAAATGTAATTTATGATCTAGGACTGTTAACTGGACTTTGCTTCATGATTTGTATTGGGAACCCTGATGTATAAAGGTCCACGCTTCTTGTGTTCAGGGAGAACGTTGGCTTCCGCTTTCAAGGGGTCAAGGTCTCCCACAAGCTTGTGAGAATAAAGCCTACTCTATTTTGACTCAGACCAGCCTCAGAGGTATTTTTACCGACTTCATTTTGCTGATGATCGAGAGTAGACTGATGTCTGTGATGTTGGGGACCTTTTGATGGTTGAGCCACTGGAGTTAATCACAAATATTTTAGTCATATCTTTTGCACTGATGTGCTGTTCTCCTCCATCATGAGGATGGGATATTTGTGGAACCTCCGCCTTCTGTCGTATCATCGTGCACTACCATTCACAACTAAATGTGGCAGGAATGCAGAGCTTCGGTCTGAGCCGAGGTAACCAGAATTTCCGGCTCGAGGCAACATATGACAGACAGAGCTCAATCGTACCAAAACCAATGGGCCTGATCAAAGATCTGCAGTCTTGCCATATCCAGCCATAAATAGTGTTAGACATGCCAGAAGTGTTGGACATGCCACTAAAAATAGGCGACAGAATGGTACAGTCGCAAGCACTGCTTCCTCATAGCACCAGGGACCCGAGTTCCATTCCGGCCTTGCGTGACTGTCTGTCTGGAACTTGTACGTTCCCACAGAGTCAGCGTGGGCTTCCTTTGTGTGCTCCGATTTTTTTCCCCACACTTCAAAGATGTGAAATTAGGTTGATTCGCCAGGCTAAGTTGTCCCTTCGAGTCGCCAGATATGTCGGTTAGGGGGATTAATGGGGAATATATTTGGAGTTACAGAAATAGGTTCTGGAGCAGATGTTGTTTCGAAGAGTTGGTGCAGGCCTAATGCGCCAAATGGCCTCATTCTGCGCTTTGGAGATGCTGAGATTCTATGAACGTGCCACAAGAATCCGATCATTACTGATGAGGGAGCCCAGTGTAAGTGACAAGGCTGAAACAATAGCCGCTATCTTCAGCCAGAAGTGCCGAATAGATTGACTAACCTCGCCTCCTCCCTGGTTCCAGCATTACAGATGTCAATTTTATTCACTACTTGTGAGGTGAAAAAGAATTCTGAAGGCACTGCGTACTGCAAAAACTGTGAGGCTGACAGTGTCCCAACAATGGTACTGAAGACTTATGTTCCATAACTAGTCATTCCCCGATCCAATCTGTTCCCGTACAGCTGCAACACTGGATCTACCGGACAATGTGGAAGACAGCAGCACAAATCCAATCTGGTGAATTACTGCTCCATCAGAAATGTGTCATCCTTTCAGTGCCTCATGAGTATCACGGCAGGAGTTCCTCAGGGTGATGTCCGAGCCCAACCACTTCAATTGCTTTATCAATGATCTTCCTCCCATTATAAGGTCAGAAGCGAGGATGTCCACCAATGATTGCAAGATGCTCAGCACTGATCACAATTCCTCAGAGACTGAAGCAGTCCATGTTCATAAACAGCAAGACCTGTACAAAAGAATCGCGAATTGGCTGAAAATATTGATGAAAGCCTGAATTCCATCTGAAAGGAAGATATTCAAATTACAACAATGTTTCACTTTAATTTTGTAAGCGATTCCCATTCTGCCTTCTTCTTCCTGCAGTTCCTGCACTCTCCCACTGAATGCCAATTCGGAAAAGGTTTGTTTGATTTTTAACTAAGCAGAGTATTGCAGATTGAAATAATACTGAAATTCACAATTTCAGACTGTAACAACTTCCACAGCGTTCTCGGACGGCCTTAATTATAATGTAATAAGGCCGCATCATATACTTGGAAAGGAACGGGTGTGGGCTTGTTCTTTGGCAGGGAGGATCCCCTCCTGTTGCACTTCCAGCAAGTTAGTCCATCCCTGGGATTTACCCACATTTCCACGTCAATCCTTTTGGGTCTTTGTCCTCTTTTCTGCTCATTCCAGGCTCTCCTTCTCCATTTCGCTCTGGTTTTATGTTGTGACCGTGTTCGAGTGCACTGTACCAAAAATCTGATTCCAAAAAGGCAAGGAAAGTTATGCAACATTTTAACAATTGCCGTTTCCTGAGTTGGACTGGGCGAGGATTTCATACAAGGCATGATGGGTGTTCTGCTACCCGTGGTGTGCCTCCTGGCATGGATTTCCCTTCCCCACATGGATAAGGAGGAGTCACCAGCTATCGAAGTGTGTATGAATCCAGCAGGGAAATAATCATTTTTCTGTTTATTCCTAGTGATTGGTTCTGATTGTTAGGTGCTTTAGATCACGGGAAGCATGATCAAAACAGAGGATGGTCCAAAATTGCGGAGAGGAGCAAGTCTGAGTAAGTTCAGATACTGGACGCATCCGAATCTAGGTTGCCCCTGTTTCCTAGACTGGATTCTGATTGCAAGAGATGCAAACCTGGTTGGGGGAGGGTGTGGTCTGAAGACAGGAAGTAATTTGCCAGGGAATGATGCGAATATGTGTGGGATCCAACGCTCCTCATCTGATAGCGGCCGATCACATTGAGAGCTTAATATCTAGCGTGTTTAGAGTGTTATCGCCCATGCCTTGTTTCTTTGCTGACTGTGTGAAGTGATCACAGAAAAAAAACTTATCATCCAGTATAAACGTTTAAAACAGAACAAGTAAACGACTTGCTGTCTCACTAACCGACTCGTTTTAATTCATGATCAGGGTGTGGACTACAAATGTAAGTTCAACTCCTCCAGTAACCCAAATATATTTTCTTTTCATAAAGTATTTCCATATGTTCCGCCTCACACATTGATATATTTTGATTTCCAGTTTCCTATCTTTCTCTGCCAGGTTTAATCCATTCACATTTGTAACTCTGTGCCCTGGTAGGTACAGTGACTTAACCTGCTCCACTCGTTGACTGGTGCCCAGCGAAGCAACGGATCTAATCGCCATGAACACGGAGGTTTCGGATCATTTTGGATTTCTCCATGCTGCGCCGTGGACAGCACTCCTTTGTGCAGTGTTACCGTTCACCTGATTCGTGAAGATCGAAACTTATCATTCTGGTTCGCCATCAGTTTCTTCTTTCATCGATATATGGCTATTTGTTGGATCTGTCTTTCTAGCACATTCAACCATTTTGCTCTCTTTAGAAAAAATCCCTTCGACTACACACATGACAAAGGAGCATTATTCGACAGCGTGCTCTGGTTTTGTTATGCTATGTCAAGTTTGAAGACAGAGCCCCAATTGATGGGATATTTTGTGTGTGATAAGATAGTAGCCCAATTGTTTGGCATCAAGAATGTTCTACTGGAACATTCGACTAAGGCAAAACGCGAGTCAGATTACCCCAATCAAATCGCTGCAAAAACATGTGTCTGCTCGAAATGCACACGTTCCATTCTTAGCACTTCGCATTTTGTAAGATTCGAATATGTAAAATGATCTGTTCTTTCATCGCCAGAAACCTTCTGTCCTTCTTCAGAGGCTCTACTCTCCTCTTTGTTCCAATTGTGTCCTCTCTGTCTCTCTCCCGCTATTTATCTCTCTCTCTCTCCTGAGCAAACGATTAGACACAGCATGGCGCCTGTTTTGATGCTGAGATGGAGGAGAGCAATCCTTTATTGGTCATGTCGTTAGTACTTATCTGCCCTATTCCATTTCATCAACTGCTTTCCATCCCTCCGTTAGAACTGGCTACTTTAGCCAGTACGTGCCTCAGCGTCCACTGAACAATCTTTCCTGGCAAATTGTTGCCCTATTTCATGGTCCACTTCCTCTCCAACGTGATTAATTACTGGGGCATCTCAAAAATCCGTGCACATCGTTCCTGAGCTCACTAGGGACTCATCCAATCTGTTCCCATCCCTTCCACAGAATCAAAACATATATTGTCCACGTTCCAACAGACATTCTGGGCAGGATTAACACAGGTAAACTATCCTTCTGTCTTGAACACTGTTATCATCATTTCCCAGCGATGTGCTGCTCCAACAACACTCCATTCTCAGCCAGCTGGGCGGGAGTTATATCTCATGGCCTATTTGCATCTATTTATTCGCAAATAGATAATTACATTTTTGTTTTTCTCCTTCTTAGTCCTTCTGCTGTCCACTGAGGACCCTTGGCTGCATTCGAATTAACATCCAGCAGCTTACTTTTGGCGACATCATCATAAACACGTTGTCCTGACAACCCTCATTTCTACTTCAACATCACATTGCGCAAAATCTCCCGTCACCGACAGCTGCCTCTACACTTACTGTCTGCTCCAATGATACCCAGAACTGGAGTATTCCTGGTGTGTAGAAGTATTGTATCATTTAATTTCTGAATTACATTTAGGCAAATAGTACATGTTGCACCATGCCTCCCTGACAAATGCAGACTCTTCGTCACCAGCTGAGTATATTGAGGTGTGTGCTTGAGCGAAAAGATCAGAACAAGTTCACAGGAAGTTGGGCAGTGTGGGTGAGTGTGCCGATAATATGATTAAAAATTGCTGCTCTTTATTCTCTCACAGCCTCGAGATATCAGCTCTCCTTCTCCCTCAACAAATAGTAATTATGTTGTTCGGCTTTTTGTACCACTTCCTGTTTTTTCTTCAGTTTATTGATATCAACTTTGGCGTTCTGCGAGTGGATGTGCTTGTCTCTGCACTGAAATTACGGAATAAGGTACGATGCTGCTCGAGGATGGCGCGTTATGCATTTATTTTCCTGAGTGAGTTCACATTGCATCCATAATTGACATGTTCAATATATAGAGCTGACGTTGATATAAACTTGATATTCTGATCATGGTGTCCTTGTCTCATACTGCAATTTCCAGATGTTGCTATAGTGCTGCAAACAACATTGTGGTGATCTGTATTTAGTAATTGTGACACCACAACGGGCTCTGCGCATCAAGAAGATGGCGATGGAGAGAGCAGTTATAATAAGTGGAGATAAAAGAGGCAAAGCATTCATATACTTTTTCGAATCCATCTTTAATGACAAGCGACATAATACAAGCACGTCATGAATACTTATTCAAACTTGAACCCAATATAGGTTCAAATCATCGATGAAAAACAGTCCATCACTGTTTTAATATGGACCTTGCAATATTGATAAAGTATTTCAAATGAGTAAACATAATGCATTAACAAACTATTGGCAAAGGTAAACATCGAAATCTCAAGACTAAGTAAAGTATATTTCCTCATGCTTATGAAGGGCTTAAAAATTGGGGCTTGAAAAAGCAAACTTGCATTGACGATACTGGTGGAAAAAATCTATTGGATTCGACACAGAATATTGTCACAAGTTTGTCACGGAGCTGCAGCCACCATGATTTGAAGCTGACTTTTCTCTACATTTTGAAAATAAAACGCTGCACAGTGAGAGGCGACAACAATTTGTTCCAGCATTAATTAGGTCAAAGATAGTTGAACTTTCATTTCATAGAATATTTTCAATTCAACTGCTATTTAGTTCCGAGAAAAAAATCACACCACACATTCTCTCTGTTAATGTTGTGTCACTGGAGAACACTGAACATAAACATATAATAAAAAAACAAGCAGAATTTCAGAATGCCCAGCCCTCAACACAAGAATGAAATATGTTTACTGGTCTGATGTCGATGTTGTTAAATTTTCAGATGGATTGCCAATGCTCATTTGTGGCGGAGTTTCTGATGTTGAGAAGGTCTCACAGGAAACTTCGTTGGTCTTGAAAGTGTTGAATTGATCCAGGAAATGCGAATCAGCAGGAGCCCGATCATTGTATTCTGTGGAGAGAAACCGAATTCGGATTAACTGTGGGCCGTATGCGAGTTCAAAGCTACTCAGAAGCTATAGGTGAAGCATGGCACTACGCGGCTCCCAATGGTTGCTTGGTCGAACGATAATTGTTTGCTATACCTATAAACATGCACAAGCACATTTCACAATGAGCCAAGCAATGGCAGATGAAATTTAACCCTGAAAAAAGTGAGGTGATGCACTATGGAAGAAGAAACGAGACAAGGGAGTATTTAATGAGTGGCAGGAGACTGGTCAGCTCAGCGGAATAGAGGCTTCTTGGGTTAATTACTCAATGATCCCTGAAATCGGCAGAGCACCTGAATATGATGGTTAAGAAGGCATATGAGACACTTGCCCTCATCAGTCCAGGTCTGGAGTAAAATAGCAAACAGGGTTGCGCAGAGCGTTGGTTAGGCCACAGCTTGAGTATTGTTTGCAGTTCTGGTCACCTCACTGTGGGAAGGACGTGATAACGCTGTTGGGGGTAAAGAGGAGGTTCAACAGGATGTAGCCTGGGATGGAGCATTTGAGCTATGGGAAAAGAATAGAAAGGGGTTGGATTGTTTAGTTTGGAGCATAGAAGCCTGGGGGGGGGGGGAGGGGAGGGGGAGGGGGAGGGGGCGGGGACACGATTAAAGTGTATATGATTATGAGGGGTATGAACAGGGTAAGTAGGGAGTTGTTCCTTGTTTAAGGTGCAACCGTGAAGGGGTATTGACTTACGGTTAGGGGAAGGTGATTCAGAGGAGATTTGAGAAAATAAAATTCCCTCAGAGGGCAGTGGGAATCTGGATTACACTGCCTGGGAATGTAGTGGAGGCCGTAAGCCTGAAACCTTTTTTTAAAAATGGATGAGCACTTGATATATCATAACATTCAACGATATGGGGCAAGTGCAGAAAAAAGGGATTGGCACAACTTTAATTAATTAGCTTATAGTTTCAGGGAACATGTTTATTTTCCTGTGAGAAATGTACTTTGCCACAGATATATCACTGGGGACGGAGAGTGTGGATTGTATTAGATGAAGGAAAAATAAATTGATCCTACCTTATTGTTCAGGGAATTTCAATCAAGTTGATTTTGATTATAGACTGACTGGGATGCAGAATATTAGATTAATTACAATGATGCACTCCTGTCCTTGCAGATTTGTTGGGCGGAAGGGCCTTTTCTGCGCTCTGACTCTACCGCTCTCTGACTCTATGATGGCAGGAGATTGGAGCAATAATCAAAGATTTATCTCACCAAGCAAGGAGAGAACAAGGCCACTTGTCGTCACTGCAAAAAGATAATCAGAAAGACTGTTGGGAGGCAAGTGCCTTCCTGTGGAATCCATATGCTTGTCTCAACTTATTTATTATTTTCTGGAAACGGACTTTAAAGGCAATCGTGAGTTTCACTGATAATAATTACTGACATAGAACAGTTAGACTAATGTTGCTCAATCTTGGAATTGCAGAAGGACTGCTGCATGCATTTTTGTCAGGAGGCGGGGTGAAAATTGATGGTGGAGTATGATTAGAGTATTTTTTGTCATAATATCGTTACTTTCTGTTCTCTGGTTGCTGGATAGCACAGAATCACGCCACAACCTGCACATTTTTTTTTTCACAGCGTACAATCTATTGTGAGGAAACGCAACTAAAGACATTCTTCACAACTTTATACAACTGGATGTAATCCGTATGATAGTTATTTTCAGAATGAATTAATTTATAACAGCCTTCGTAACTGAAATTATTCCCAAACACGAAGGAAATTTTGCATAGCCATTTTGCCGCCTATACATTTTGATATTTTTGCTGTTATTTGAGAGAGTACATGTGATCTAAACACTAGAAAGTGAAAATGTACCCACCCTGAATATTGAGGGGTTTTCCTTCAGGATCCATTGCACTCATATGACTGGTGTAATATTCGATCTGATCCAGGGATTCAGTGGACGCAGAAACTGTTCAATATTTCAAAAAGTGTTTATTTGAGACATTGTTTGTGATAGAGTAATTAAAGTGACATTTAATCATAAGTAAATAAATACGATAGCATGGCCATTGCAGAGACAGGATTAAAAGAAGATCAATATTTCAAACATAATATCCAGAGATATTTGACCTTTCGAAATGACAGGGGAGATTTAATATGTGATGGGTTAGCGCTGTTAATAGGAGATGACGTGAGGACAGTTGTGACGGATGATCGAGACTCCATGTGTAACGTCCCTTTGGGTTGAGGTAAACAACAGGACGGAACAAATACATTGGTAGGAGTAGCGTATAAACCCGCAAATAGCAGCCGCACTCTCGGAAAGGGTATAAAACAACAAATAATAGCAGCATGAAAAATGTATAGGTAAATAATTATGAGTAACGGTAATTTTCATGTTGATTGGTTAATCAAATCGGAAAGAGTAGCTACGACAAAAAATCCATAGCGTGCATTACTGGGTAAGTTGTTGGAAGGTATTTTGAGAGACAGGATCTACAGGCATTTCGATACGCAAGGACTGATTAGGGACCATCAACATTGCTTTCTGAGTGGAAAATCATATCTCATAAATTTGATTGAGTTTTTTGAAGGGGTAGCCAAGAAGATAGATGAGGTCAGTGCAGTTGACGTTGTCTCCATGGACTTTAGCAAGGCCTTTGACACGGTACCGCATGGTAGGTTGTTGCATAAGTTTAAGTCTCACGAGATCCAGGGTGAGGTTGCTAAATGGATACAAAATTGGCTTGATGACAGAAGACAGAGAGTGGTTGCAGAGGGTTGTTTTTCAAACTCTGTGACCAGCGGTGTGCCTCAGGGATCAGTGCTGGGTCCACTGTTATTTGTCATTTACATGAAGGATTTGGATGAGAATGCAGGAGGATTGGTTAGCAAGTTTACAGATGACACCAAGATTGGTGGCATAGTGGACAGTGAAGAAAGTTGTCTCGGATTGCAACCGGATCTTGATCAATTGGGCCAGTGGGCTGACGAATGGCAGATGGAGTTTAATTCAGATGAATTCGAGGTGATGCACTTTGATAGGTTGAAGCAGTGCAGGACTCCCTCAGTCAATATAGCGTCTTGCGGGGGGGGGGGGACGGACTGTTACAGAACAAGGAGGTCCAGGGGTACATGTTCATAGCTCCTTGAAAGTGGAGTCACAGGTGGACAGAATGGTGAAGAAGGCATTCAGCATGCTTTGTTTCATTTGTCAGAACATTGCATACAGGCGTTCGGACGTCTTGTTGAAATTGGTAAGGCCACACTTGGAGTACTGTGTATAGTTCTGGTCACACTATTATAGAAAGGATATTATTAAAGTGTGTAGAAGAGTGTAGAAAATATTTACTTGGTTGCTACCGGGACTTGATTGTTTGAGTGATAAGGAGAGGCTGGATAGACTGGGACTTCTTTCTCTGGACAGTAGAAGGCTGAGGTGTGATCTAATAGAGGTCTATAAAATAATGAGGTGCATATGTCAGCTAGATAGTCAATATATTTTTCCCAAAGGTAGGGGAGTCTAATACTAGAGGGCATAGGTTTAAGGTGAGAGGGGAGATATACAAAAGTGTCCAGAGAGGCATTTTGTTTTTCACACAGAGGGTGGATAGTGCCTGGAACAAGCTGCCAAAGGTAGTAGTAGAGACGAGCACAATTTTGACTTTTAAAAGCATTTAGACAATTACATGGGTAAAATGAGTATAGAGGGATTTGGGCCAAATGCGGGCAATTAGGACTAGCTTCGGGGATTTAAAAAAAAAGGACGGCATGGACAAGTTGAGCCAAAGGGCCTGTTTCGATACTGCAACCAGCTATGACTTTATAACTCTATGACTCTATTAGGAATAGTTGTGGAGAGCAAAATGTCATGGAGCCAATGAATGAACAGGCTATCATGGATCTGGTAATGGGTACTGAGGCCGGTTTCATTCATGAAATCAGAGTAAATGATCCCCTCGGATGCTGTGAAGATAGCGTAATATAATATAATATAACGTATCATTAAGCTTGAGATTGAGAGAGTTGGGTCAGAAACAACTTTGTTTAACTTAAATGAAGGGATTTGCAGTTGAATGAATTTAATGTTAACTGAAGTCGAGTGCGCAGAAAAATTAACAAGAAGCGGTAAGCAAGCAGTGGCAGAAATTGAAGGAGTTGATTCAAGATTCTCAGTTACAGTATATCCAGGAAGGAGGAAAGAGTCCAAGAGAGGGACAAACCAATCATGGCTAACCAAGGAAAAAAGGATTGTATCAATAGAAACATAGAAACATAGAACAGTACAGCACAGAACAGGCCCTTCGGCCCACGATGTTGTGCCGAGCATTATCTGAAACTAAGATCAAGCTATCCCACTCCCTATCATCCGGGTGTGCTCCATGTGCCTATCCAATAACCGCTTAAATCTTCCTAAAATGTCTGACTCCACTATCACTGCAGGCAGTCCATTCCACACCCCAACCACTCTATGCGTAAAGAACCTACCTCTGATATCCTTCCTGTATCTCCCACCACGAACCCTATAGTTATGCCCCCTTGTAATAGCTCCATCCACCCGAGGAAATAGTCTTTGAACGTTCACTCGATCTATCCCCTTCATCATTTTATAAACCACTATTAAGTCTCCCCTCAGCCTCCTCCGCTCCAGAGAACAGCCCTACCTCCCTCAACCTTTCCACATAAGACCTACCTTTCCTCAAAAGAGAAAGCTCGGCAAAACATCGTGGGCCGAAGGGCCTGTTCTGTGCTGTACTGTTCTATGTCTACCCTCCAAACCAGGCAGCATCCTGGTAAATCTCTCTGCACTCTTTCCAGCGCTTCCACATCCTTCTTATCGTGAGGTGACCAGAACTGCACACAATATTCCAAATGTGGTCTCACCAACGTCCTGTACAGTTGCAGCATAACCCCACGGCTCTTAAACTCCAACCCCATGTTAATAAAAGCTAACACACTATAGGCCTTCTTCACAGCTCTATCCATTTGAGTGGCAACGTTTAGAGATCTGTGGATATGGACCCCAAGATCTCTCTGTTCCTCCACAGTCTTCAGAACCCTACCTTTGACCCTGTAATCCACATTTAAATTAATCCTACCAAAATGAATCACCTCACATTTATCAGGGTTAAACTCCAGTTGCCATTTTTCAGCCCAGCTTTGCATCCCATCTATAGCTCTTTGCAGCCTACAACAGCCCTCCACCTCATCCACTACTCCACCAATCTTGGTGTCATCAGCAAATGTACTGATCCACCTTTCAGCCCCCTCCTCTAAGTCATTAATAAAAATCACAAAGAGCAGAGGACCAAGCACTGATCCCTGTGGCACTCCGCTAGCAACCTGCCTCCAGTCCGAAAATTTTCCATCCACCACCACCCTCTGTCTTCGATCAGATAGCCAGTTACCTATCCAATCAGACATCTTTCCCTCTATCCCACACCTCCTTACTTTCATCATAAGCCGACCATGGGGGACCTTCTTAAACGCCTTACTAAAATCCATGTATATGACATCAACTGCCCTACCTTCATCAACACACTTCGTTACCTCCTCAAAACATTCAATCAAATTTGTGAGGCACGACTTGCCCTTCACGAATCCGTGCTGACTATCCCGGATTAATCCGCATCTTTCTAAATTTTCGTAAATCCCATCCCTAAGGTCCTTTTCCATCAATTTACCAACCACCGAAGTAAGACTAACCGGCCTATAATTACCAGGGTCATTTCTATTCCCTTTCTTAAACAGAGGAACAACATTCGCCACTCTCCAGTCCTCTGCCACCATCCCCGTGGACAGTGAGGACCCAAAGATCAAAGCCAAAGCCAAAGTTGAAAGAAAAAGCATGCAAGGAGGCAGAAGTCAGTGATAGCCCCAAATACTGGGCTCAATTGGAAATCCAGAAAGGGAGGAATAAAGATATAACATGAGAGACCATAAACTATAAGGGAAATCTATGGTGGAATAAGAAAACTGACAATACGAGCTTCTTCAAATATATTATCAGGAAGAGAGAGACCAGAATGACTACAGGCCACTTAGAAAATGAAGCTGGTGAGAGTGTAATCGGGGATAAGGAGATATTAGGGGAGATAAATATATTTTGTATCAGTATGTGTGTTGGAACATACTGCAAACATTCCATTAATACGAAAGAATACAGGGGAAGAACTGAGTACTACCACCACCACTGGAAAAGTTGTGTTTGACAAACTAATGGGGCTCAAGCAGACAAACCATTTGGCCTTGATGGCTTGCATTCTAGGATCCTAAGGGAAGTAAGTAAAGTGAGTAAAGGTGCACTGGTTTTGATTTTCAAACCATGATTAGCTTCTGGAGAAGTGTGTGATCATCGGAAAACTGTCAATGTGACACATATTTTCAAAACTTGGAGTAATGGAATATGTTGGTAATTATGAACTGATTAGCATTAAACCAATTGTTGGAGAAATGTTTGAATCAATTATGAAGGAAGTGATAGCAGCACGATTGGAATATCATAATCTAATCAAGCAGAGTTAGCATGGCTCCATGAATGCAATCTCATGGATAACTAACATATTATAGATTTTCGATGATGTTTCAAACTGAGTGTAAATTATATGGAGAACTATTAGTTGTGGTGTGTTTGGACTTTCAGCAGGCATTCGACAAAGTTCTTCACAAAAGGTGAAGTCATAAGATAAAGCCCATTGTGCTGGATGTAGCATATTGGCGTGGATAGAAAATTGGCTAATCGGCAGGAAAATGTGATGGTGATTTGGGGTCCTTTTTCAGATTTGCGACTTGCAACGAGTGAGGTGCCATAGGGATAAGTACTGGGATTGCAGCTATTTACCATATATATTAATGACTTGGCAGAATGAAGCAAATGTACCGTAGCCAAATTTGCAGACAGCACAAAACAGAAGAAACAAACGTTGCGAGAGATATACAAACACTTTTGAAATAGATAGTGATAGGTGAAGTGGGCAAAAAGTTGACAAATAAAGTATGTGGGAAAATGTGAGGTTGTGTAGGTGGTGAAATTTGAATTCAGTAAAAAAATCTTGAATAAGAAGTCTGACGATGACCACGAAACGATTGCTGATTGTTGCAAGAAGACGTCTGGCTCACTAATGTGCTTATGGGAAGGAAATCTGCCGCCCTTAACTGGTCTGGCCTACATGTGACTCCAGAAGCGCAGCAATGTGGTTGTCTCTGAACTGCCATCCGATGAGAACTAGGTTTAGGCAATAAATGTTAGCCAGCCAGCGACGCCCATGTCCCATGAATGAATGCATGAATAAAAAGAAGTATTGTGCAACTGCACGAGCCACTGGTCAGATGACAAGTTTCCGTTCACCTATTTAAAGACATATATTATTTTTCTGGAATCAGTTCAGTGAATCATAGAAAGTAATCATGCAATCCCTACAGTGCAGAATGAAACCATTTGGCCCAAGAAGTCTGCATAGCCTTTCTGGCAGAATATTTGAACCAGACCACCACCACCACACCCCCACACATCCACCCCACCCCCACCACTCCCACCCACACACAGGCCCAGAGGGGGTTGATTCGGAATAAATCGGTGCCAATTTAATACTGAGATGGGAAGGACTTTATTCACGTGGTGGATTGTGAGTGCTCGGATCTCTTTGCCACAGGAAGCTTTGGAGGCAGAGTCGTTGAGTACGTTTAAGGCTGAGAGAGATAAATACTTCACAATTTATTGAATCAAAGGTTACGAGGAAAGGGCAGGAATGGGACGAGAGGAATATCGGATTACTCATGATTCTATTGAGTGGTGGAGCAGGATGGAAGAGCTGAACTGCCTCCCCCTGTCCCTATTTCTTAAAATGGTATGGTCGATAACATCACCATGGGTGGGTTCCGCAATTTAGCGGAGCCAATGGGCAGGATTTTCCGGCAGCACTCGCCTGAAAACCAGATGTCCCCGTCCGACTTCAATGGACGTTTACATGGTCCGCCGCCATGCGCTGCAATTATAGTGGTGGGCGGAATGGGAGAATTCCGGCCAACAATTCTACTGTCCATGTGATCACGTCCTGCAATGTTTTACATAATAACATTTTGGTGAAAAAGTCAACAAACACAATGCACGTGTTCAAGGCTTAGGACCAGCATTATCTTTTCCTCGCAGCTAGAGATGGAGAATGAATGTTCTTCTTCCAGTCCAACAGGGATTATTTCAGACTGCAAAGCCCATTAGGTAGGGCATTTCTCGGATATCAGAGCATTAATGTCGAATAAAAGCCGGTATTACTGAGTCAGTATGTGCGATTTCCTGATTCCGAAACCATAGATGTATAGAGAAGAGGAATAGGGGGAAATCATTCCTCCTATTCTTGCTTGCTCCAGTATTTATTGCGGTCATATTTGATCAGCCAACTCAACAGCCTCTTCCCTCCTGCTCAAGATGTCCTTCGACCCATTCATCCCCAAGAGCTTCGCCTATCTCCTTCTTGAAAACATACAGTGCTTGGGCCTCAACTATTTATTCTGGTACAGAATTACACAGGCTTACTACTCTCTGCGTGACTAAATTTCTCCTCATATGATTCCAAAACAGTCCATTCTGTCAACTCAGTGTGACACCTAGTTTTGAACCCACTCTCCATCAGAACATCCTTTCTGCATTTACGCTGTTCCGTCTTTATAGAATTGTGTAGGTCTCTATAAAACCTCCCTCATTCTTCCGAAAGTCCACGTAAAGCACGTCGACTGGCTCTCAATCATCAACTTTACCAGTTATGTCATCAAAGTATCCCAGAAGATTTGTCAAACATGATTTCCTTTCGGTAACTTAAAGCTGACTTTGTCCGATATTGTCATGGTTTTTCAAGTGTTTTGCTGTTAAAACATTTATAATTAAGTCTAGAATTATCTCACTACCGACGTCAGGTTGGCTGGTTTGTGATTTCATATGTCCTCTTTACCTTCATAGTTTTTGAATAGTGGATTTATAATAGCTATCCTGCAAACTGTGGGAACTGTCCCAGAGTTTATGGTATCTTGGAAGATAGCCAGCAATTGATCAAACGTTTCTATGGCCACTTCCTTAAGTGCACTGGGATGTGGATTATCAGGCCCAGGGGACGTTTTTGCCTTCAATTCAATAAATTTCTCCAACACCATTTCGCTACGAATAGTAACTTGCTTCAATTGCTCCCTGTCAATAAACGTCATGTCCCCCAACATTGCTCTGCTTCCATTCTTGGTCTTGTTTTGCATTTTTGTACTCCCAAATCGTTTGTTAAAAAATTCTCGTGATCACTTTAGAGTTGTGGTCCAAGTAAAATATAACAATCTTATTTACTCTGATGTTCATAGCAGTACTCCTCAGACCAAAACAACTGTGTCATTATTAAAACTATAAGCTGCGTTTGGTTTATAAAGACAAAATCGTTCAATAAAATTGCACGCAGCAGTGGTCCAAACACCCTTGTCAAACAGGAATTCCCTTATTCTTCCCCTTTGAATGATTGTCTTGCATGCAAACCATTAAATTATATTTCAGCGAGCTATCGAGCCACTCTGTTATTTAGCATATCATTTCATATAGAAAAACTAAGCAATTGAATAAGATGTTTCTCACGAGGAGTGGTAGATTCAAAGTCCTTTGCAACCACCAAAAAATATTGGGGTGCTGACACTGTTGCTAAGAGTGAAATCGGTCAACAATCTGTGCATTGCAATTTTCAACTAACAATCAAGCAATGTGATAATGTACAGGTCACACGAATTTGTGCTAATGCTTGATTGATAAATAAGGTCTCGGCAACAAACACAGTTTTGAAATATTTTTGTGCGCACTATAAGGAACCTTTCCTTGGATGCAGCTTGCAGTTCACTAATGATCATTTGGGGAGGCAGGGAGGGCGGAATCCACCACCCTTTTCCGTCTTGGCTGCATGGTTTCCAGAACATGGCAATGATACTGGCATCTATCTGTCCCCTGCAACAGACAAGCGAGCTACTCAGTTTAAGGGAAATTTCAGGATGGGCAAGAAATGTTGCTGTAATCAATAAAGCCAACATCCAATTAACAAAGATAAGCATAGCCACAGGAGTAGGCATGCGGGACCGACAATCAATGCCGCCTGTTTAAAAATAATGCCACAGGCTATGGCAGAAGTCCCTGCTGCTTGTATTTTGGTCGCCGTTCTGGGGGCATGGTTGCTCTTCAAAACGGGAACTTCTAAGTCATGCACATCATTGCTATCTATTTTTTCAGGGCTAATAGGCTGACATGTTTTGGCCTCACTCATTTGTGTATCATCCAAATGTTAGCAGTACATGATTTTCAAAAAAAATAATGGTATCAGATTTTCAAATGAAAGAATTGTAATTCTGTCTGTTTTATCCATTTCATTTTCAGTTTTATCCTCAAACTTTGCTTGGATGTTGCAAGTAGAATTCCGTGCATTTTACATTAAATCTGAGTATATTCCGATGCTAACCAGAATTTCCATCTTCATGTGTAGCTATGCTTCATCTCTGGTAAATACTGTAGCAAACTAATTATTTTCTCTTTCTGCATTTTCACTGGTCTTGACTATTAATTCATTTTGCACATATTGAACATACTGCAATGTCACTTTCCCTTTTGTAATTTATCCGACAGTGGAATATTTTACAAATTACGGTCCATAGTACCTTTATAATCAACTGTATTCTTTCTTACACATATGCATTTTGCGATTGGGTTGTATATATTTTGCCTCGACTCAGCGAACGTTAAATAATGTAAACACATTGTTATGTGTGCATGGCGCTGTCCATATATTTTTGCAAGTGCTAATGGAAATCCCGTCGCTTTCAAAACTATTTCCCAAACAATTATCCTTGTTCCTGTTATGCCCCATTATTATATTGATGTATGTATTCATTAATATGCCTGATGCATAAATGTCCCCCTTAATTTATGATCTCTTCTGGATCATTCTTACATGTTCGCAGTACATGATTTTCGCAGGTCACACGAATTTTTTTGCCTGTTGTATTTTAGGCTGACTGGGTTAGAAATATATTTTGCACACAAAAACGCGCTGCATTGCCCACATTCACACCTGCATGCTCCAACAGCCCAACACAGCTTGTTCCAGCCTCAATTTGTTCAGATAATTTTCGTCAATTGTTATTTTTGCACCAATTACTGAGGTTATCTTTGTTCCACTCACTTCTCAAATATGCTGTTTAATTTTCCCACCTTCTTACGTGTACTATTGACATTCTAAGAACTATCATAGTACATTAGATTGTCCTTTATTTAATCGTCAATATGTGCAAGACTCTTGGCCTGATAACTAAAGGATTTCCGGGGTGGAAGGTGGTCTGCGTTCTAGTGATGAGGGGAGACAATTCTGTTCACTATTTACAAGGAAACAGCCAATGGATTATTTGAGCAATCAAGAAGCTTCAGACACTGACCTGGACTCCTTCAAATAAGGATATTTTTGAAAATAGTAAACAACAACTATCCATTGAAAAATACGAACCCGAACGACGCAACTGGGTTGATAGTTTACCCGGTGGAATAATCTCGATCTCTTCGTAAATTGCTTGGTAGAGGCCAATAGGAGAATCCCAGCTGTCCATGGCATCATCTGTCGAAGAGACGGTGGGGAGATTCATATTTTGCTGCATACGATCAATTTTTTCACATTTACAAATGTAAAAAGATACATTTTCATGGTTGGGTGACAGTTAGTGAATAAAGCCAGTGACCTTCATACTGGGGAAGCGCTCTTGTGTGGATGCTGTGTGTGTGTGTGCGTGTGTGTGTGTGTGTGTGTGTGTGTGTGTGTGTGTGTGTGTGTGTGTATGTGTGTGTGTGTGTGTAGAGAGAGACAATTAGACGAGGGGTCAATTTGTCAAGGTAGGTTAAGTCGGAATTAATCACTGTGGCGAAACATATGTACTCGCTCAGTTGCGAGCCACACCGAGAATTGAGTTGAAGAAATGATGCGAGAAATGTTGGTGGATTTTTGTAGGATTTTTGAGGGAGATGGTCATACCCATTTGACATATCACGTTAATGTGACAAGTAATATTGGCTGTGCTTTTAGAACGTAATGGTATTGTATATTGAGATATTCGTGTGATAGTTGTGTTTGGGTGTGCAATAATCGCCGATGACTGCAGAATATCCCATAGAAGTGTTACATCTCAAAACAGTGAATGGAATCCTGTCGGAGATCTTGGACATCTGGATCGATAAGCTACAGGCCGAACTGGACATCTAATTGAGAATGCAAGTGTAATTGATGCAAAAACAACAGAACCCGGAGGCGGAAATTATTCAACTAAACTCTCAGAACAATTGGTGCTAGAATTACATTCTTCTGGAGTTATGTACCGAAGGATCGGCTCGAACATTCAATGTAAGCATCCAAATAAATCGACTTTTAAAAGTCATATTTTACAATGTTGGTCAGTGAGTTTAACGGAACCAGTGTTGGAACGCTGACAAACATCAAGAACATATGTTTCTAAAAAAATTCGGTGGCAGTTTCTTGAAGCAGGAGACTGCATATTCACCTGGACATAAGCAAATGTACGAGATCCAGTTTTACCCTTTGCTCAAGTTTTGAAGCTTACCTTTTCTTCTCCACTTTGTCTTTAACAGCATAATAATTGCAGTGAACTCCACGATTAGCAGGACTCCGAGTGTTATGCAGGTCGCAAGTAGGATGTAACTGCGTTTATCTTGCTGTTCTGAATAGAAAGGACGATGAACACAAAATTATGAACAGAGTGGATAGGGACCAGCTGTTCCCTTTAGTTGAAGGATCAGTCAAGAGGGGACATAGGTTTAATGAGAGGGACAGGAGAATTAGAGGGGATGTGAGGATTTATTTTGTTTTACCCAGAGGGTGGTGATGGTCTGGAATGCGCTTCCTGGGATGGGGGTGGAGGCAGGTTGCCTGACATCCTTTAAAGCAAAGTACACGGATGAGCACTTGCCACGTCATAAGACCCCAGGCTATGGGCCAATTGCTGGTAAGTGGGATTAGGTAGGAGGTCAGGTGTTTCTCGTTTATCGGTGCAGACACGATGGGCCGAAGGGGCTCTTCTGCACTGTATTATTCTGTGATTGTATAACACAAGCAGTCCAGCATATGCACTTTGTAAATTTTCCACAGTTCTGAAAACACAGATATTGTGTGCAACATGAAATGACAATAAATGACACTATGCCAAACCAAATCACTGACATGAATATATTGTTGTTAATAATAATTACCTGAATTTGTCGATTGTGTTGCCTGTAGAATTTCGAGCCCTGAGGAATAGGTGATACAAAATATAATGAATTAGATACGACTGTTCTCGTTCATTCTATCAGCAATGCTCACAGAACAAGGACAGCACCAGGGCCAACATAAGTCTCTTTGTGCAAACCTTACCGGAGCAAACCACACTGGCATCTTCCTTGTGATTGCAATCATGTGGAGATAATGATGAGCATGGACAGTCGAATAGAACGGATTCACTTCCGGTGCATTTCACATCATCCAGCCAGATTGTTCCGTTACCCTGGCCAAAAGCGGCCCCTCCTGGCGCCAGCAGAGCGGAGCCACAACCTAGTTGTCTGCAGACAACATTGGCATCGACCAAATCCCAGGAGTCATCACACACCGTACCCCAGCGCTTATTGAACATTATCTCCACTCTCCCGGAACAGTTGGTGTTTCCACCAACTAGGTGCAAACTTTGCCCTGAATCTGTCAAATAAAATGTATGCTATTAGTTACACAACGCAAGGCAGAGATTCAATTTCATGTTATAGAAATGTAATAAAGTGTAGCAACCACCTAATTCCCGAATGAAGTCTGCTGAATTCTGCGGCACCTCCTCCATTACGTTTGGTTCTGTTGAAAAGAGAAACATGCTGACTGTGTTAGATATCAGTGTTTGAAATGACAGCCGCGCTTTGGGGTATTTGTTGGTTTACCTGTACAAACAACACCTGCATCTTCCAAGTGATCACAGTTATGTTGACCCCACGGGTCTGATTGGCACTGCCAAAGGGTCGATTCGTGTGAAATACATTCCACCTCATCCAGCCAAATAGGTCCAGATCCTTCTCCGAATGTCCAAACGTCATACTCGATATAATCAAGGGTGCCGCACTCTAACTGTTTGCAGATCACGATTCCATCATGGCGGTCCAGTTTTTCCCTGCACACTGTTCCCCAGGTCCCATTGTAGAAAACTTCCACTCTCCCCTCACAGCGATGCTTTCCATTCACCAGCCGGATGTCTTTGTGTTCTGTCAATTCAATACGAAGTAACCAGACAGAAAACTTATATAGTTCCTACAGCTCACATGACATATGTTGCAACCTTGAGTACCCAGATTTCTGGTAATTATTTCAAATGTTAACAGCAAAAAGTTATAATCCGAGCCGAGCTTTATCTGAAACCAAGATCAAGCTATCCCACTCCCTATCATCCTGGTGTGCTCCATGTGCCTATCCAATAACCGGTTAAATGTTCCTAAAGTGTCTGACTCCACCATCAGTGCAGGCAGTCCATTCCACACCCCAACTACTCTCTGCGTAAAGAACCTACCTCTGACACCTTTCCTATATCTCCTACCATGAAGCCTATAGTTATGCCCCCTTGTAATAGAAATCATAGAAATCATAGAAACCCTACAGTGCAGAAGGAGGCCATTCGGCCCATCGAGTCTGCACCGACCACAATCCCACCCAGGCCCTACCCCCACATATTTACCCGCTAATCCCTCTAACCTACGCATCCCAGGACTCTAAGGGGCAATTTTTAACCTGGCCAATCAACCTAACCCGCACATCTTTGGACTGTGGGAGGAAACCGGAGTACCCGGAGGAAACCCACGCAGACACGAGGAGAATGTGCAAACTCCACACAGACAGTGACCCGAGCCGGGAATCGAACCCGGGACCCTGGAGCTGTGAAGCAGCAGTGCTAACCACTGTGCTACCGTGCCGCCCATCCACCTGAGGAAATAGTCTTTGAACGTTCACTCGATCTATCCCCTTCATCATTTTATAAACCTCTATTAAGTCTCCCCTCAGCCTCCTCCGCTCCAGAGAGAACAGCCCGAGCTCCCTCAACCTTTCCTCATAAGACCTACCCTCCAACCAGGCAGCGTCCTGGTAAATCTCCTCTGCACTCTTTCCAGCGCTTCCACGTCCTTCTTATAGTGAGGTGACCAGAACTGCACACAATATTCCAAATGTGGTCTCACCAAGGTCCTGTACAGTTGCAGCATAACCCCATTAACCCCATATTATATAAATAAGAAGAATCAACACAGATTGCAATCGTAGAAGTGTCGAATCTCGAAGCAGGAGTAGGCCATTCGGAACTTCGTGCCTGCTCCGCCATTCATTTTGATCATGCCTGATCAGCGAATTCAATATATGATCCCCCTTCCCCCCATTTCCGTACCTTTACGCGTCGTCTGACGTATTGAAGTTAGCTAAAGACTTGGCAGAATGAACATAGTAAATGCAATGTGTGCAGAATCCCAATCCACCTTTGGCATTGCTTGAAAACTGACTGAAGTCAGCAGAAATGAAGTTAGAGAATGAGTAGAGATTTGGTGTAAATCTGATTACAAAACCAAGAACCGCGTCCTCCAGTTGCTACTAGACTTTTGAAGGACCTTTCTCGTATTAAGTGGATCTTTCACTGCACCATAGCTATGACTGTAACACGACATTCTGCATTCTGCACACGACATTCTGCACGACATTCTGCAGTTAATAAAAATCAAGAGGTAACTAAGTGTGTTGATGAAGGTAGGGCAGTTGATGTCATATACATGGATTTTAGTAAGGCGTTTGATAAGGTCCCCCATGGTCGGCTTATGATGAAAGTGAGGAGGTGTGGGATAGAGGGAAAGTTGGCCGATTGGATAGGTAACTGGCTGTCTGACCGAAGACAGAGGGTGGTGGTCGATGGAAAATTTTCGGATTGGAGGCAGGTTGCTAGCGGTGTGCCGCAGGGATCAGTGCTTGGTCCTCTGCTCTTTGTGATTTTTATTAATGACTTAGAGGAGGGGGCTGAAGGGTGGATCAGTAAATTTGCTGATGACACCAAGATTGGTGGAGTAGTGGATGAGGTGGAGGGCTGTTGTAGGCTGCAAAGAGACATAGATAGGATGCAAAGGTGGGCTGAAAAATGGCAAATGGAGTTTAACCCTGATAAATGTGAGGTGATTCATTTTGGTAGGACAAATTTAAATGTGGATTACAGGGTCAAAGGTAGGGTTCTGAAGACTGTGGAGGAACAGAGAGATCTTGGGGTCCATATCCACAGATCTCTAAAGGTTGCCAGTCAAGTGGATAGAGCTGTGAAGACGGCCTATAGTGTGTTAGCTTTTATTAACAGGGGGTTGGAGTTTAAGAGCCGTGGGGTTATGCTGCAACTGTACAGGACCTTGGTGAGACCACATTTGGAATATTGTGTGCAGTTCTGGTCACCTCACTATAAGAAGGATGTGGAAGCGCTGGAAAGAGTGCAGAGGAGATTTACCAGGATGCTGCCTGGTTTGGAGGGTAGTTCATATGAGGAAAGGTTGAGGGAGCTCGGGCTGTTCTCTCTGGAACGGAGGAGGCTGAGGGGAGACTTAATAGAGGTGTATAAAATGATGAAGGGGATAGATAGAGTGAACGTTCAAAGACTATTTCCTCGGGTGGATGGAGCTTTTACAAGGGGGCATAACTATAGGGTTCGTGGTGGGAGATACAGGACGGATATCAGAGGTAGGTTCTTTACGCAGAGAGTGGTTGGGGTGTGGAATGGACTGCCTGCAGTGATAGTGGAGTCAGACACTTTAGAAACATTTAAGCGGTTATTGGATAGGCACATGGAGCACACCAGGATGATAGGGAGTGGGATAGCTTGATCTTGGTTTCAGATAAAGCTCGGCACAACATCGTTGGCCGAAGGGCCTGTTCTGTGCTGTACTGTTCTATGTTCTATGTTCTAAGACTTCACGAACCAAACCAATAAAATGCAGAATTGGCGTGCGAGTGACAAATCAGATTTAAAGCTAAAAAAAAGGCAGGCGGTGGATTGTAGGAAAAACAAAAAGGCTGCATTCTGCATGAAAAACAAAATTCTAAATGACATGTCATAGAATCATAGAATCATAGGAACCCGACAGTGCAGAAGGAGGCCATTCGGCCCATCGAGTCTGCGCCGACCATAATCCCACCCAGGCCCTACCCCATATCCCGACATATTTATCTGCTAATCACTCTAACCTACGCATCTCAGGACACGAAGGGGCAATTTATTTTAGCATGGCCAATCAACCTAACTCGCACATGTCGGTGCTTATATACAGAGTCACTAATTGTTGATGGAGCTTTAATGTCGTGACCGATGATGTGATAGTGAAAAATCCATCCAGTAAAAAAAGCATTGGAATCTTTTTTTCCATGTTCCATTCAGAGTCCGTGGGAGGCGACAGACATGTGAAGCCACGGTGAAGTGTGCTGATGACTCTGCGGTGAAGGTCGATTGCGTAGAGCAAGACAGTCATCAAAGCTAACGCCGATTTATTTTGATGAACTATCTGGGTGATATTTATGTTCCGAGTGGATGAAATGAAATGATTATGTGTTTTTCGCGAACGTAACTCTCATTCTCATGAAGCCTTGTTTTTACCATGAAAACAAGTGAATACACTTACCAGAGCACATGATGATCACATCTTCTTTATGGTTACAGTCGTGGTTACCCCACGATGCATGCGGGCATTCCCAGAGAAATGATTCATTCCCAGAACAGTCCAATTCATCCAACCAAATCGGGGAATAGTCTGGTCCTCCAAGAGCTGGATGACCCAACTGCAATGCATTTCCACATCCTAGTTGTTTGCAAACCACGTCAGCGTCAATCAAGTCCCAGGAATCATCGCAAACTGAGCCCCAGGCCCCATTGTGATAAATCTCGACTCGGCCAGCACATCGGCTTCCACCATCCGAAAGCCTTAACTCCTCGTGCTCTGTTAGAAAGTAATGCTGGAAGGTCACAGCTGCAATACACATTGACCACAATGTACAGTCCAACACGTTTAAGAACAAAGAACAATACAGCACAGGAACAGGCCCTTCGGCCCTCCAAGCCCGCGCCGCTCCCTGGTCCAAACTAGACCATTCTTTTGTATCCCTCCATTCCCACTCCGTTCATGTGGCTATCTAGATAGGTTTTAAACGTTCCCAGTGTGTCCGCCTCCACCACCTTGCCCGGCAGCGCATTCCAGGCCCCCACCACCCTCTGTGTAAAATACGTCCTTCTGATATCCGTGTTAAACCTCCCCCCCCCCCCCCCCCCGTCACCTGGAACCTATGACCCCTCTTCAACGTCACCACCGATCTGGGAAAAAGCTTCCCACCGTTAACCCTATCTATGCCTTTCATAATTTAATACACCTCTATTAGGTCACCCCTCATACTCCGTCTTTCCCGTGAGAACAACCCCGGTTTACCCAATCTCTCCTCATAACTAAGCCTAAAAACTAATCTTTTTATACATCAAGATTAATTCTGATATTGGTGTTTAAAATATACCTGTGGCAGGTAAATAAATGTAACCTGCAGAATACCAATCTAGATTTCACTATGGTATGGAAGAAATAATGGATAAATATTTCCGATATTCCCGCGTCTGACTCTGATGATTATTTGCTTTCAGTTCACCTATTCTCCACGCATTGCTATGGAAGTTGCTTTGCCATCGATTTAATTTATTTTCCCAATTCGTAGTTCCCCACGAGCAATTTTAAAAGTGATTTAAAACCGTGTTATTCTCCTTTAAATTCGGCAATTGGTATTTCATAAGATCACCTTGCATCTCACTAATTTACATTGATAACGTCAGAAAATGTTGGAAATACTCAACAGGTAAGGCAGTGATGCTGTGCTATTGGCACCAAACGACCAGAGACCAAATGCAGTGCAATTGGAATCCACCAATGCAGATGGTGTAATTATAATAACAATCTGGAATTACAAGTCTATTGGTGAAACAATTCACTTGAAAATGCATTTGGTTCAGAATCCATATGAATTGGAAGGACAGTTAGGGATGCACAATCAATGCTAGGCCAGACAGTGGCACTCACATACCATCATTTTTAAAACGCCAATATTTCTGGAGAGTGAAATAAAAATGACTTTTCAGACGGTGACATTTGATAGGAGTTCAACCCCTCTGCTGCTGAAATTGTCATGAGTGTTTTGTTATTTCTAGAGTCAATATTTTGTACACTCCTGACGTGGAACCAATCCCCCTCACTCCACAATCTTCAATGTAATGAGAACTCTGATCAATGAATTGCGCATCAGGGAAATGAGTACACCCAGCTGGGACTCTCAAATCTACGTTTCTTGCCCGAAAGCCAATAAAATTAGCCTTAGATGGTCATTGGTGTTCAAATAGTTATTTTTTTCCCCCTCCACCTCCCATCCTCAAACTATCACAACAAAATGCCGAAAATCCCGAATCTGTCCGAGAATTGTTCATTTCTGGCATTTCGTGCATCGCCCTTCCTTCAGATACGATTAGCTCTTAGACATTGTCAGAAAATCTAAATGTCATGCTCAAACATCTCCGCCTATCCACGTTTCAGACGCCATCTTCAAGACACCAATAACGAAAAATTTTCTCCGCGTTGCCAAGATATCCTGCATGGCTTAGCCTGAATTTCCTGACGAAGAGTATCAAATTCATTTTTTTCGCTGTTAAGGCGCTATAAAGTGCAAGTACGATTAGATCTAGAGTTCCGCCTTGCTGCTCGCTTTGCATTCATACCCTATGGTAAATTATTGGTTTATGTGATACCATCCCCCTCCAAGTAGCTCATTCGTATTCCCAATATAGTACAGCTTACAATTTGGATTTACCTGAACACAGAACGCCCACGCCAATTCTGTCATTTTGAGAGGAATTCAGTCGCAATGGGCTACAGTTCCAGAGATGCGATTCGTTTCCTGCACAATGCACATCTTTCACCCATACTGGACCTTCAGCCTCTCCGTACTTTGAAGCGTTATAAGCGGCGATCGCGACACCGCAGCTCAGCTGCCTGCAAACAACTTTGGCATCATTCAGGTCCCAGGATCTGTCCTGCACTCTGCCCCAACTGCCCGTGTGGTAAATCTCCACTCGCCCATCGCACCGGCGTCCCCCATTAGTCAATCTTAGCGACCAGCTTGCAGCTACACAGATAAAATATTCAATAAACAATTAAAGTGCAGGAAATAAAAACAAATATTTTGTTAACTATCACCAGGACAGCAATTCTTAATTTTAATATATTTTTGCGATAAATTTTAGAGTCCATTGCGAGAAGTCGTGCAGAGAGATAGTATCTGCCATGAATTATTTCTCAGTATTAGGTTTTCGAATTAGTCGAGTTCTGGGCCTTTTTTTTAGGTAGTCGAGTTCATGGGAACATGGTGATTTATCCAAATATGTTGACGCATGTGGCGATATGTGAGCGGCTGATTGTGATATTGGTGGTTTTCGTGGGAAGGGGGCATGTTGGTTGTTGATTACTGCGTTGATATTACTGCTTTCCTCCAGCAACGAGTGATGCATCTGTGTTTACACGCTTGGAGACTGCATGTTGCAATTACGCCAAGCGTAAATGAGGATGCTCAATGGGGGTTCGCCTAGACAGCGAAATGAACAGCTCCTCGAAGAGTTATTTGTATTATTTATATTAATAATAGCAGAGAATTTTAGCTGACAGTAATAGTACTTGATTGTATGCATGAAGAAGTCGGTAAATAAATAAAGTAATAAACAAACAAACACATCAAGTAATAAATTATTAGATAGATAGATAGATAGATAGATAGATAGATAGATAGATAGATAGATAGATAGATAGATAGATAGATAGATAGATAGATAGATAGATAGATAGATAGATAGATAGATAGATAGATAGAAAGAAAGACAGACACACATTAAGACAGATACATACAGACATAAATTTAGGCAGATCTGCCAAGTCGAGTGATGTGCCCTGAATTTGCATATGTTAATACCAGCAAGGCATTGTAATCCCAAACCAGCATGTTTGTCGTATGAGTCTGCAGCTTGAGTAACTTGGAGTTATAGCTGCTGAGGTGCAAACTGCATGGCAAACATTGGTAGGGGTGAGGGAGATGCGAGATGGCTGATCACTTTGTTCCTGGATGTATTCCTGAGATCTAGCAGGAATTGGCTGATTTTAAGAGAGAAGAGCATCTGTATGCGAGTCAGAGGTTTACTGGACATGAATGTTCAGTGAACTTGACGAGACAAACTTAGGACTTTATTCTAACCAACAGGTAACATGGATGAGCACAAGGACTGCTGGTTGCGGGACACAATTACCATTCACTCGGGGAGGTTTGGATTCTTTATGCTAACCACTATTGTCCAGGTGCAAATTGTATTCAACTAACTTTCTGGAGAGTTTTGTTTGCTTTTGACTAACTGAATGCTGATGCGTCTACTTTCTACGGAATTTTGATATTGTACCACTGAAAAGAATCATCAGCAAAAAATCGAACATGTCGAAGAAAATTGTCAATATTTGCTTGGACACGGTGTTGGATGTTCGACAGGACAAGACAATGGTAGAATAGCTGCGCATTCTTAGAGCAGGAAGCGATAATGCGAGGGTCCCCGGTGCTCAGCTGCCTGACCACTAATTTCATCAACATATATCAATGGCCCAGGTTTCAGCGGAAAGTACAGAATTTAAACACTGCTTTCCTTGGAAGTGTTCTGAAATGTGTAGTGTCTAAGCTCACACACGAAACAGACTCGTGGAGAGGTCGGAAAATTGATGAATAAGTGTCATGCTGATATATGTTGAACGATTCTGTGTTACAGGAAAAAAATAAAAAAATCGAATTACTGATGTTTTCACAGCCAATTAATATAGAACATAGAACATTACAGCGCAGTAGAGGCCCTTCGGCCCTCAGTGTTGCGCCGACCAGTGAAACCAATCTAAAGCCCATCTAATCTGCACTATTCCAATATCATCCATATGTTTATCCAATAACCATTTGAATGCTCTTAATGTTGACGAGTCTGCTACTGCAGCAGGCAGGGCATTCCACGCCCTTACTACTCTCTGAGTGAAGAACCTACCTCTAACATCTGTCCTATGTCACTCACCCCTCAATTTAAAGCTATGTCCCCTCGGGCTAGCCAACACCATCCGTGGAAAAAGGCTCTCACTATCCAACCTATCTAATCCTCTGATCATCTTGTATGCCTCTATTAAGTCACCTCTTAACCATCTTCTCTCTAACAAAAACAACCTCAACTCCCTCAGCCTTTCCTCAAACGATCTTCCCACCATACCAGGCTACATCCTGGTAAATTTCCTCTGCACCCTGTCCAACACTTCCACATCTTTCCTATAATGCGGCGACCAGAACTGTACGCAACACTCCAAGTGCGGCCGCACCAGAGTTTTGTACAGTTGCAGCATGACCTCCTGGCTCCGAAACTCAATCCCTCTACCAATAAAAGCTGACACACCGTACGCCTTCTTAATAACCCTATCAACCTGGGTGCCAACTTTCAGGGATCTATGCACATGGACACCCAGATCCCTCTGTTCATCCACACTGCCAAGTATCTTACCATTAGCCCAGTACTCTGTATTCCTGTTACTCCTTCCAAAGTGAATTACCTCACACTTGTCCACATTAAACTCCATTTGCCAATGTCCCTCTGTAACCTGCCACTTCCCTCCGCTTTGTCTACAACTCCACCGACTTTAGTGTCATCTGCAAATTTACTAATCCATCCTTCTACGCCCTCATTCAGGTCATGAATAAAAATAACAAACAGCAGTGCCCCCAAAACAGATCCCTGCGGTACACCACTAGTAACTGAACTCCAGGATGAATATTTCCCATCAACCACCACCCTCTGTTTTCTTACAGCTAGCCAATTCCTGATCCAAACCACTAAATCAACCTCAGTCCCATGTGTCCGTATTTTCTGCAAAAGCTTACCATGGGGAACCTTATCAAACGCTTTGCAGAAATCCATATACACCACATCAACCGCTTTACCATCATCCACCTCTTTGGTCACCTTCTCAAAGAACTCAATAAGGTTTGTGAGGCACGACCTACCCTTCACAAAACCGTGCTGACTATCCCTAATCAATTTATTCCTTTCGAGGTGATTATAAATCCGATCTCTTACAATCCTTTCCGAAACTTTGCCCACAACAGACGTAAGGCTCACCGGTCTATAATTACCAGGGTTGTCCTTACTCCCCTTCTTGAACAAAGGGACAACATTTGCTATCCTCCAGTCTTCTGGCACAGTTCCTGTAGACAATGACGACACAAAGAACAAAGGCAAAGTCTCTGCAATCTCCCCTCTAGCCTCCCAGAGAATCCTGGGATAAATCCCATCCGGCCCAAGGGACTTATCTATTTTTTCCCCTTTCCAGAATTGCTAACACCTCCTCCTTATGAACCTCAATCCCGTCCAGTCCAACAGCCTGCATCTTAGTACTCCCCTCGACAACACTGTCCCTCTCCTGTGTGAATACCGACGAAAAATATTCATTTAGTGCCTCTCCTATCTGTTCAGACTCCACGCACAACTTCCCACTACTGTGCTTGACTGGCCCTAAACTTACCCTCGTCATTCAATTACTCCTGACATACATATAGAAAGCTTTAGGGTTTTCCTTGATCCTACCTGCCAAAGGCTTCTCATGTCCCCTCCTGTGGCTTCTTAACTCTTTCTTTAGGTCCTTCCTGGCTAACTTGCAACTCTCAAGTGCCCTAACTGAGCCTTGACATCTCATCTTAACATAAGTCTCCCTCTTCCTCTTCACAAGAGATTCAACCTCCTTAGTAAACCACGGTTCCCTCACGCATCTGCTTCTTCCCTGCCTGACAGGTACATATTTATCAAGGACCCGTAGTAGCTGTTCCTTGAACAAGTTCCACATTACAATTGTGCCCATCCCCTGCAGTTTCCTTCCCCAACCTATGCCAGCTAAATCTCGCGTAATCGCATCATAAGTTCCTTTCCCCCAGCTATAACTCTTGCCCTTTGGTATATACCTATCCCTTTCCATTGCTAAGGTAAACATAATCGAATTGCAGTCACTGTCACCAAAGTGCTCACCTACCTCCAAATCTAACACCTGGCCTGGTTCACTACCCAGTACCAAATCCAATGTGGCCTCGCCTCTTGTTGGTCTATCTACGTACTGTGTCAGGGAGCCTTCCTGCACACATTGGACAAGAACTGACCCCTCCAAAGTACTCGAACTATATCTGAACACACTTGCTCGTCAATTATGAGTACTCTGAATGGTACGCATCGTTGGAGACTACTGAATGAGAAAAGATAAACACAGCAAACTCCCACAAACAACAAGGTGAAAATGACAGGAACATTTCTGGTTTACGATATTGCTTGAGGGATAATTATTCGCCTCTAACCTGGGAAACTGCCCTCCCTTGTCGGGATGTCAGCCGATGGAGTATCGATTTAAAGTATCACCTAAAAGAGGGAAGCTCGAAGGTTGCAGTAAACCTTCAGTATTGGAATTTGTGCTGGGGACATCAAGTGAGACTTGAACCAAAGTTTGCAATTTGGAGGTGAGGCGGCAATCAAGCAAAACAAAGCTGACACGCAAAGAAGCAAGAAAAGCAATGTACAATAACTGGAACATATTTAACGTGGTTGCTGAAGTAGAGGGGGGCTGGTGGTATGTTTCACAAATAATGACGATGAAAGGGCGCATTTTGAAGGTGGGCAGAAAAAGACAGGGCTGGGATTTTAAGTGGTGACACAGAGTTTAATAATAGGGACGGTATGATACTCCTTTAAAAATGACTAATTTCGGCTCCAAATAGAGTCATAGAGGTTTACAGCATTGACCTATTTTGTCAGTTCTGGGAATAAACCTTTTGGACGAATATGATGGCTTCAGAAGGGATGCAGACAATATTGGTAAGGTCTGTTACAGTATTGATGATATTTACTTATGTGGATAGATCTTGAGAACGGTGTTTTTCTTTCTGGGGAAAGGATACAAAGGAGGTCATTTGAAAGATATATTCGAAAGATCAATGGCGGAATTTTACCGGGACGCCCGCCCCGATTCCGGGGGGCGGGGGGGGGGGGCGGGGGGCGAGGCTAGGAGAATGACATTCTCCTTTGGCCTCGGGTGGGATCGTATGTACCTCGGGCTGACATGTCGGTAAATTTCCGCCCACTTGTCTGGGCACATTAATGGTAATGAATATTCAATTTGGCGGACAGATTGTGAAATGGGGAAGCCGAATTAAATTTGTTAAAGTAGTGTCAACGGAGACTTAAGGCTAAGTCACCCTGGAGGAAAACAGAAAGACAAAAACGATGTGCAGAACGTGTGCGTGTGTGTGTGTGCGATTTTGTGTTTCTGTGTGTGGAAGAGAGAGAGATATGTGGGATGCGGTCTGGCTGAAATGTTTCTCCCCGTGATGCACTTATATCCGGTGATTCTATCATGCAATGATTCCATAGTCTTAGGTGACTCACCTGTGCAAATAACACTCACGTCATTTTCATGTGAGCAGCGAAATTGATCCCAGGATGAAACAGGGCAATCCCACAACTGGGACTCGTTCCCACGGCACCTGTATTTCTCCTTCCATACTGGGCCATTTCCTTCTGCAAAGTGAGCTCTTTGTGGGAGTTCCTTTAACACTCCACAATGGAGCGCCTCACAGACCACACTGGCTTCCTCTAAACCAAAATAAACATCGCAAAGTGTCCCCCAGAGTTCTCCATGTAGAACTTCCACCCGGCCGGAGCAGCTGTCCACTCCTCCAGCCAATCGGAGGCCATGGTGACCTATTTTGAATAAATATTTATGTTATGTTAATAACCAAAATAATAATGGAGTAAAGTAAAGAAATTAGCAACAGCGTATCAACCACTGGTGAACTAATTATGAACCTTGTCGCGTTACGCCAACTATATAATGCTAAACAGGTTTGTTATGAAGTTTGTACTGAGCTCCAATTGGATAGTACGTACTGAAGACATGGCTTGAATGTTTGACTATATCTCAATTGCCTCCAAGATGGAAGTGAGGAGATGATAACCAGACATGCCCATTCATTATAAGACCTGATCAGCAGCATTTCCCTTCATCTTCGGCCACACAAGTAAGCAGCGATTAATTCGTGAAGCATTATGTTCTAATGCCAGCTTGTATAAACTGTCATGAGGACCTTTAATTTGGAAGAGTTCTGATTAAATCAGTTGAGGTGTTAAAATGTTACGTAGATTGGAAAGCTCAGTCGCAAATTCAATAATTTGATAATCCAGAAAAAAACCTCATCCGCAACATTGTCAAGGTCGACATCTGTATCCCATCCCTACCTGCCCTTACGAACGATACTTAAAAGAAAATCACGTGAATCAATACATGTTCGCACGTATAATGTTCTTTTGCAAGGCTGATAAGTTGAGAGCCCCAATATTGTGAAATAAGGACCCTGAACTGGCAAAATCGGTACTCTATCAATTCCACTAGGTGAAAATCCTGTCACTCCATCGCTAAAGAAATAACCGCCATGTGCTGTCGCAGTAGTTTCCCTCGATGTGTTCCCCATGATACTCCACATCATGACATCACCCTCAGACAGAGAACCAGGGATCTGTTATGTGACTGCAAAACACAAGACGAATATGAAAGGAAGGAAGAAAGCTGAGCCCGGTGCAATTGTTTAATAATTGACTACAATGTTCTGCTAATTTCAGAAGAAGCAAGAAAATGGAACATGTCATTTTAAAAATAATGGCCAATACTTTCTAACGTTGGTTCTGCCATTTAAAATTTAGAATGAATTGCAAACCGGGTTGAGATACTGTTAGAGAAATACAACCGGGACTTCACTTTCTAAAAAAAAAGGATTCTATCTGTCATTCGTTAAGCATGTGTTCACCGGAATGATCGCATTGAAATCATGTGTGCAGGAAGTTTGATTCACTGTAGAAATAGGGCAGTCCCTCAGACGTGCGCCCTTCATTTACATGTAAAATATTGTTCCATGTAAATTCAGTGCAGTCTCCAATGTAATTGTCCACTGATACGGGCACCGGGTTGGTGCAGTACAGTTGAACAGTGACCATAACGCCGTGATTCCTGTACCTCTCGCGTTAGGGAGCGAACTTCAGTTCCGGCCTGTGGTGACTGTCCATGCAGAGTCTGCACGTTCTCCCCGTGTCTGTGTGGGTTTTCTCCGGGTGCTCCGGTTCCCTCCCACAGTCTAAAGATGTTCAGATTCGTTGGATTGACAATGCTTATGTGGGGATACGGGGTTAGGGCATGGGTTGGATGCTCTGTGGGAGAATCTGTGCAGACTCGATAGGCAGAATGCGATGGCCGGTGGCTTCTATAGTATGATTCTCTCAATAGAGTCATAGAGGTTTACAGCATTGAGACAGGCCCTCCGGCTCAACTTGCCCATGCCACCCTTTTTCCTTAAACCCCTAAGCTAATGCCAATTGCCCCCATTTGGCTCATGTCCCTCTCCACCCATCTTATCCATGCAACTATCTAAATGCTTTTTAAAAGACAAAATTGTACCCGCCTCTACTACTACCTCCTGCAGCTTGTTCCAGACACTCACCACCCTCTGTGTGAAAACAATTCCCCTCTGGACACTTGTGTATCTTTCCCCTTCACCTTAAACCTATGCCCTCTAGTTTTAGACTCCCCTACTTTTGGGAAAATATATTGACTACCTGGCTGATCTGTGCCCCTCATTATCTTATAGATCTCTATAAGATCACCCCCAGCCTCCTACGCTCCAGAGAAAAAAGTCCCAGTCTATCCAGCCACTCCTTATAACCCAAACCATCATGTCACGGTAGCATCCTAGTAAATCTTTTCTGAATTCTTTCTCGTTTAATAATATCCTTTCTATCATAGGGTGGCCAGACCTGCGCACGGTACTGCAAGTGTGGCCTTACCAATGTCTTGTACAACATCAACATGACGTCCCAACACCCGTACTCAATGTTCTGACTGATGAAACCAATTATGCCCAATGCCTTCTTCACCATTCTGACCACCCGTGACTCCACTTTCAAGAAGCTATGAACATGTATCCCTAGATCTCTTTGTTCTGTAACTCTCCCTAATGCCCTCCCATTGACTGAGTAAGTCCTGCCTTGATTCAATCTACTAAAATGCATCACCTCGCATTTGTCTAAATTAAACTCCATCTGCCCTTCGTCAGCCCACTGTTCAAGATCCCGTTGCAATCGGAGATAACGTTCCTCACTGTCTACTATGCCACCAATCTTGGTGTCATCTGCATACTTACTAACCATGCCTCCTATATTCTCATCCAAATCATTAATATAAATGACAAATAACAGTGGACCCAGCATTGTACCCTGAGGGACACCGCTGGTCACAGGCCTCCAGTTTGAAAAACAACCCTCTACAACCACCTTGTTGCTTCTGTCAAGAAGCCAATTTTGTATCCATTTAGATACCTCATCCTGGATCCCGTGAGATTTAATCTTATGCAACAACCTACCATGTGGTACCTTGTCAAAGGCCTTGCCAAAGTCCATGGAGGCAACATCAACTGCACTGACCTCATCTAACTTCTTGGTAACCCCATGAATACATATTTTAAACCTGCCATCCTGCGTTCCCAAACTTAATCGAATTTAAAGCTTGAAGTTATTAAAGTGTATTTATTAGTCACAAGTAGGGCTTACATTAAAACTGCAATGAAGTTGCTATGAAATTCTCCAAGTCGCCACAATCCGGCGCCTCTTCGGGTCAATGCACCTAACCAGCACATCTTTCAGAATGTGGTAGGAAACTGGAACACCCAGAGGAAACCCGAGCAGAGAGGGGGAGAACGTGCAGACTCCACACAGACAGTGAACCCAAGTCGGGAATCGAACTCGGGTCCCTGACGCTGTGAGGCAGGAGTGCTAACCAATGTGCTACCAATTGTGCCAAATATTGAATATGCCCTTCGACCTCGAATATATATATTTGCGAGTAACATAACTCGTTTTCATTTGTATTGTGTTATTTATTGATATTGGTGGTCGTTTACTTCTTGCAACACACACTTCATAACTCGTCAAAACTCCGAGAATAATCGGTTTAGATAAACGGGTCAATTTAATGCAAGGTATTTCTGTGCTGTCTGCAGCTATATTAGTTTCTTTCGCTGTCGCTCTCATCCTTGCTCAGCCGCCCTCCCTCCCACTGCCCCCCCCCCCCCCCCGCCGCCCCCACACCCCGCCCTCCCCCAGAAACTGCGAGCTGAGATGGGCGTGCAGGAAGCTCCCAAATTTTACTCCGGTTCTGAGAGACACAGAGCAGAATTACCCAATAACCCCGTTTCATTTCAATCTTGCCCTCTTTTATATAGCTCACTGTGTTTGCTTTGACAATAGCCAATCCGTCTCATTGACGCAACATGGCAATACAGTTAAATTTCTGTAGGTTTACCAAACGGCTGAGACGTTGCATAGAGCAGAAATTGAATAGCAACAAATTGCCAAGCTTTTCCAACTGATACTTAGCCGAATTCTCACTGCTAAATTCGTGTTTTTGAAAAAAATAACTGTAAAATCATTGGAGATATTCTTGCAGATAACATTGCAGAAAATAACAGGCAATTAAAAAAATAATAATCTTACCGGAACACAACACCTTCACATCTTCTTCATGATCACAGTCGTTTTCACCCCAAGCTTTGGCTGGGCATTTCCAGAGAAATGCTTCCTCACCGGAACACTTCACATCATCCAACCAAATTGTTCCTGAGCCTGGTCCAATAGAATCAGGAAGTGCGCTATCCAATGCATTTCCACAATTGAGTTGCCTACAAACCACGTTACCGTCTGAAGAATCCCATGAGTCATCACATACGGTGCCCCATGTTCCACGATAAAAAACCTCCACTCTCCCAGCGCATCGGCTTCCACCTTCAGACAGTCGTAACTGCATCTGCTCTGTTGGACATCACAGTTTGATTATATTTTTAACACAACTTTATTTATTCTATTGATGTAATCCTTTGCATGACTCCAGTTGCAACAAATATTCTTATTCATCCCACGACAATTAAATTAATCTGACGAATTTTGTTGACTTGGCAAACTGGGAACAAAAATAAATCACTCGGCTCAACGAAGTTATTTCTGTGTTCATGCGAACAATGAATCCGCTAATGCAACAATTGCTCTAACAATTTAAACATAACTATCAAATCACGTCGCCATCTCGAATTATCTATTTTTCTCCTGGTCATATTCTGTTTACGAGCATCTTGTTCTACCTTTTTACAATTGTTTAGGCAAATAAATCATGATTTATTGTTCTACTGCCTTTATTATGGTCTAACTGATATTTGTTACTCGTTTCTGCTGCAGAATAAAATATCACCTTTTTTCGTTCCAGTCATTTTACATTCCCGAAGACTGCCACTTCAATGGCATCTTTTGTGCAATATGATATTGCTGAAACCTTTGGAGCCATTCCTGCCACTTCTAACGTCCTAGTTCTAGTATCATCATAGAAACAAAGAAAAACTACAGCACAAACAGGCCCTTCGGCCCACAAGTTGTGCCGAACACATCCCTACCTTCTAGACCTACCTATAACCATCCATCCTATTCAGCTCCATGTACTCATCCAGGAGTCTCTTAAAAGACCCTATTGAGTTCGCCTCCACCACCACTGACGGCAGCCGATTCCACTCGCCCACCACCCTCTGTGTGAAAAACTTACCCCTAACATCTCCCCTGTACCTACCCCCCAGCACCTTAAACCTGTGTCCTCTCGTAGCAGACATTTCCACCCTGGGAAAAAGCCTCTGAGAGTCCACCCGATCTATGCCTCTCAACATATTTTACACCTCTATTCGGCCTCCTCTCAGCCTTCCTCTCTCCAAGGAGAAAAGACCGAGCTCCCTCAGCCTATCCTCATAAGGCATGACACTCAATCCAGGCAACATCCTTGTAAATCTCCTCTGCACCATTTTAAACTTTTCCACATCCTTCCTATAGTGAGGCGACCAGAACTGAGCACAATACTCCAAGTGGGGTCTGACGAGGGTCTTATATAGCTGCATCATTATCCCCGGACTCCTAAAGTCAATCCCTCGATTGATAACGGCCAGCACACCATATGCCTTCTTAGCCACCTCCTCCACCTGCGGGGCCGATTTCAGAGTCCTATTGACCCGGACCCCAAGGTCCTTCTGATCCTCTACCGTACTAAGAGTCTTTCCCTTTATATTGTACTCCTTCATCCCATTTGACCTACCAAAATGGACCACGACGCGTTTATCTGGGTTGAAGTTCATCTGCCATTTGTCCGCCGAGTCTTGCATCCTATCTATGTCCCTCTGTAACTTCTGACATTCCTCCAGACTATCCACAACCCCACCAACCTTCGTGTCGTCGGCAAACTTACCAACCCATCCCTCCACTTCCTCATCCAGGTCATTTATGAAAATGACAAATAGCAAGGCTCCCAGAATAGATCCCTGGGATACACCACTGGTGACCGACCTCCATTTAGAAAAAGACCCATCTATACCCACTTTCTGCCTCCTTTGGCAAGCCAGTTCTGGATCCACAGGGCAGCAGTCCCTTGGGTCCCATGCCCTCTCACTTTTTCCAGAAGCCTTGCATGGGGGACCTTATCGAACGCCTTGCTAAAATCCATATCAACAACGTCTACCGCTTTTCCTTCGTCAATGTGTTTAGTCACATTTTCGAAGAACTTCACCAGGCTCGTAAGGCACGATCTGCCTTTGACAAAGCCTTGCTGAGTATGCTTGAGCATACTGAACCTCGAAATGCTCATAAATCCTGTCCCTCAGGATCTTCTCCATCAGCTTACCAATCACTGAGGTTAGACTCACCGGCTGGTAATTTCCTGGGCTATCCCTATTCCCCTTCTTGAAAATAGGAACCACATCCGCAATCCTCCAATCCTCCGGCACCTCCCCGTCTCCATCGACGATGCAAAGATCATCGCCAGAGGCTCTGCAATCTCCTCCCTCGCCTCCCACAGTAACCTGGGGTACATCCCATCCAGACCCGGCGATTTATCTATCTTGATGCCATTCAAAGATTCCAGCACAACCTCTTTCTTCAAGTCCACATGCTCAATCCTTTCAGTCCACCGCACACCGGCAGTACAACGACCCAGGTCCTTCTCCTTTGTGAAAACCGAGGCAAAATTGAGCACCTCTGCCATTTCTACTGGTTCTGTACAGACTTTCCCGCCTTCACCTTTAATAGGCCCTAATCCGGAACAAAGAACAAAGAACAAAGAACAGTACAGCACAGGAAACAGTCCCTTCGGCCCTCCAAGCCTGTGCCGCTCCTTGGTCCAACTAGACCAATCGTTTGTATCCCTCCATTCTCAGGCTGCTCATGTGACGATCTAGGTAAGTCTTAAACGATGTCAGCGTGCCTGCCTCCACCACCCTACTTGGCAGCGCATTCCAGGCCCCCACCACCCTCTGTGTAAAAAACGTCCCTCTGACATCTGAGTTATACTTCGCCCCTCTCACCTTGAGCCGGTGACCCCTCGTGATCGTCACCTCCGACGTGGGAAAAAGCTTCCCACTGTTCACCCTATCTATCCCCTTCATAATCTTGTACACCTCTATTAGATCTCCCCTCATTCTCCGTCTTTCCAGGGAGAACAACCCCAGTTTACCCAATCTCTCCTCATAGCTAAGACAATCTCTCCTCATAGCTAAGAGGTCTCATCTTTTTACTCTTCACATACTTATAGAACGCGTTTGGGTTCTCCTTATTCCTACCTGTCAAGGCCTTCTCGTGAGCCCTGCTGGCTCTCCTAATTCCCTTCTTTCGTCCCTTCCTACAAGCCGTAAACTCTTCTAAATCCCTACCTTCGCCAAGCCCTCTGAGCCTTTTGTACACTTTCCTTTTCTTCTCGACTAGGTCCCGCACAGCTTTCGTGCACCACGGTTCCTTTAACCGACCAACACCTCCCTGTCTTCTCGGAACGTTGTCCTGTAGAACGCTAGACAGACATTCCTTGAAAAACTGCCACCTCTCTTCAGTAGATTTCCCCGAGAATACCTCCTTCCAATTTACTCCTCTAATTTGCTGTCTAATGTCTTCATATTTCCCCTTACTCCATATAAACACTTTCCTAGCTTGCCTGATCCTCTCTTTTTCCAATGCAAGCCTAAAGGAGATAGAGTTATGATCGCTATCCCCAAGATGCTCTCCCACTGAGAGATCTGACACCTGTCCAGGTTCATTGGTCAGTATCAGATCAAGTACAGCCTCTTCTCTTGTAGGCTTGTCCACATGCTGTGTCAGGAAACCCTCCTGAACACACCTAACGAACTCTTCCCCATCCAATCCCCTTACCCGAGGGATATTCCAATCTACGTTTGGGAAATTAAAGTCTTCCATCACAACAACTCTGCTATTACTGTATCTCTCCAGGATCTGTTTCCCTATCTGCTCCTCCACCTCCCTGTCACTATTGGGCGGCCTATAGAAAACTCCCAGCAAAGTGACCGATCCCTTCCCACTCTGAACTTCCACCCACAGAGACTCGGTGGACAATCCCTCCACAGCATACACCTTCTCTACAGCTGTGACACTATCCCTGATCAGCAGTGCCACTCCACCCCCTCTCTTGCCTCCCTCCCTGTCCTTCCTGAAACATCTGAATCCCGGCACCTGGAGTATCCAGCCCTGTCCCTCAGATATCCAACTCTCCGTAATGGCCACCACATTATACTCCCAGGCATCGATCCATGCTCTGAGCTCATCCCCTTTATTCACTATACTCCTGGCATTAAAGTAAACACATCTCAATCCTTTGGTCTGAGCTCTCCCCTTCTCTATTCCCTGTCCATCCGCCCTCTTGCACTGCCTATAACCCTTCTCTGTTTGCGAGTTACCTTCCTCACTCACAGTCAACTCATTTTGATCCCCTCACCCCAACCTATCTAGTTTAAACTCTCCCCATGTAAATCTCAATGTAAGTCTTGTCTGCAAATTTTCATCTGTATATATATATATATATATATATCGATATATGTATCTTTGATAATATATGGTGAAATTAATTGACCAAGGGAGATCCAAACAAGTTGTGATGGTTAATTAAAATACATTGCCTAATATTCAATGATATTCTGCTAGACATCAGCACCAGTCATGTGTTTCGTACTTGTGACCTCATTGACTCATAGTGATACTTTAGTTTTTTTTATGTATTTGAAACATTTGCGTTCGTTGTCCATTATTAGTGAAGCTGCTGGTAGACATTCTGCTTCACAACACTACCGTCAATCGGAAGAAACTGCTCTCATGTCGTTGCTAGGTTGTAATGCTGCATTGGGAAGAATTGTCGATGAATGCACAAATCAGAAAGGTGGTAGAGAAAGAGAATGATGGACTTGGATAAGAATAAGACAAATTGTTGTTGCGTATACCTTCTCATTCAGCAGTCAGGATTTTGTGACTGTATTGCACTGCTGAACAAATGTTGGTGTGTTGCTGCACTGCACAGTCTCGCATGGCACAATATAACCATGGTGCGCTAATGGTTGAATGATTGAAATTTCAGCTCGTGTTCCAGCTGTTATAAAGGAGAGTCACTTGCATATATCCTCGCATCGAAATTCTTAAATAGTGTTGGAAAGACATGTGCTGAGGATCCCACGCCAGAATATGCAGACACTGACCTCCTGGAATAGATTCATTTGTGGTCACACACCTGACACATTTGCTATGATTCGCCCTCTATGAATATATCAGATTTAAGGGGTATGTTGGCACTTTTCGCCTGCATTTCAGCTAGCTCGAAAGTAATTGTAATATTTGAGAAAAAAAAATACTGTCCTTCCTCAGAAACTTTTTTTCTAAAATTGCAGATTACTCTCCGAATGACAATATATAAACTACTGAAGGTGCAATAGGAAAACTAAATTCCATCAACACTTGACCAATACTCTACCAACACCAACACTGCTGTTGGTGGCAAATGGGCAACTGTTGTACCCCTCACAAACCATTGATGACATGGTGAAAGGTTGGTTGTCTTCAGAAATATCATGAAGTCAACAATTATTCAAAAAATCTAATAATCTCTTTCCAAGGGCAGTGAAATCAGTAAGAAGTGTGGTCGAAGTTATGAGAAAAACTGCTTTTCTGCTCGTTGTGGAATTAGTTCTGACTGCTCATTGCAATTGTTTCCTCTCTTTTTTTCTTCCTGCTTACTTTGTCTAAAATGCTGTTTCATGCAACTGTCCCATATTTATTAGCATTATAAATGAAAGGACATGCAAAAAAGAAGGTACATAAAAATCACATGCATGTCAGAACGTAACCAGCAAGGTTGATAGTGGGGAGCCTATGGATGTGATATATCTGGACTTCCAGAACGCGTTTGACAAGGTGCCGCATAAAAGACTGCTACAGAAGGTTAGATTACATGTGATTAGGGGACGACTCGGAATAAAAATTGAGATTCTCGCTGGCTAAATGTAACTAGCAGGGTCTGCAGGGGTTAGTCCTCTGATCTCAACTGTTTATAATCTGTATAAATTACTTGCAAGCAGGGACAGAGTGTTACATAGCAAAATCTGTGGATGATGGAAAAGTAAGTGGGAAATCAGGCAGTGACGAGGATATAAAGATTCTTCAGATGGATGGAGGTAGGCTAGGAGATCTGGCCAAAAATAGGCACATGGAGGTTAATGTGGATAAATGTCAGGTTATCCATTTTGGCAGGAAAAAAAATAGAATGGCAAATTATTGCCGAAATGGAAAGCAGATGAAAAATGCATCTGGGAGAAATCTGGGTGTCAATGTTCATGAATCACAGCAAATACTTCTCATGGAGGCTGATAATTTTTTGAAACTCGCTGCCACATAGTGGTGGAGTCTGAATCGTTGAATGGTTTCAAGAAGGAGATCGATATATTTCTAACAAAAATACATAAAGGGATTTGGGCAATAGGTGGAGTGGTTGGATTTGAGACCAGGGAGAGTTCAGACATGATCTGATTGAATGACAGAGCAGACACGAAGGGCTGAATTTGTCTAGTTCTACTCCTAATCCCTATATTCCACCGAGTGCAGCTACTTCCCTTGCTGTCAGCGGTTGAAATGAATACAAATCTCAGACATTCCAGGGACGGAGAAAATGACTTTCTCAGGTTCAAAGTGTATGTTGGTTAACAAACCGTAGGCGAACAATTGGAATGGCACAGCATGCACTGTAGCAGTTACTGGTTTGAACGTTCAATGGTTGTATGGAAAATGCAACCTGTCCAGCTCATTCATTGTGCCTTGGCGTCAAATTTCAGCAAAACGTTTTCCATTCTGCGTTTGAAAATGTCGAGTATTACCAATTTATTCTGTATTTTGAATACTTAAAGAGAGATTGATCATTAGGAAGCAAGTGAGTCAAAGAATATCAGGAGTCGGCACTATTATGAAGTTGAGATGATCATAAAATCAGTACATTATTTTGCAACGATGGAGCATAGCCCAGAACCGAGAGGCCATTCATGATCCTAATTTGTACGCTCATCTCACTCCCTTTATAATGTAAATGTTTATTAGAAGTGATACTCAAACAAAAAGACTCGATAGGGACAGTATATATTTCAGGCTTCAGATCTCGGGAGAATGGAATGAGTGCAAGGACACAGTGAATGTAATATTCAGCACAACTTCAGCACCGAAAAACATGAGATCCCATTCGATATTTTTTTTAAAAACTTGAAGATAGTCCTCAAAATGTCCACCTGGAAAGGGAGAGCCATTGAGAATACTGCTTGGGTCGATGGTCGTTGACTCTTCATTTTAACAGAGATTGCTGAGGTGGAAAACGATAACTTATTTGGGACAGCTAGCAAAGCAAGCACGGATGGTTCTTCAGGAATCCGCCTGTTATCAGGTAACATGAAGGGAGTAACGTTTTTTCAACTGACAGGTTGATAAATGTGAAAAAAAGTGTGACTGATATGAATGCTAGTTTTCTTTCCCTTTGGAACAGAGGAGGCATTAAGGAAATTAGATTTATGCATGCAGCTTCATGGGTCCCGCATAGAAAGGATAAGAATCATCGCTTTCCCTGAGCATAAAAGACAGCAGGGAAACAAGCAGAGAACCAAAGAGATGAGTGGAAGCGTTAATGGATGAGGGGTCTGAAATTAACGGACTGAGACAGCAAAAAACAGATAGAGATGCAGGTCGGTTTCCTTAATTTACGGAGCACTGTTCAACAAGTGAATGGAATTAGGCTGAATGACCTAAGCATAACATTTTATGCTAGAAACATGGTTGAATGTCCAGAGAGCAAGCGCAAATCATTTAAATCGTGACCATTTGGATCAAGAAATTCTCTGCGAGTCTGGATATTTAATGGGATGAGTTAAAGCAGAAAAATGCAACATTATGTGGAAGTAAATTGCCGTTACCTGAAGGATCATCCTGACTGCTTCCACGTTCCCCTGAAATGACATGTCAAAAATTAAATGTTGTCGGACATGAAATAAAGACTGAAATTTCATACAGAACATAAATGCTGTTCATAAAGAACATGTGCAGCACGGTGGCTCGGTGGTTGGCACTGCTGCCTCACAGCGCTAGGGTCCTGGGTTCAATTCCCGATCTTTGCTCACTGTCTACGTGGAGTGTGCACATTCTCCCCGTGTCTGCGTGGGTTTCCTCCGGTGCTCCGATTTTCTACCACAGTCGAAAGATGTGCGGGTAACGTTGATTGGCCGTGCTAACTTGACCCAAATATCAGAGGGATTGGCAGGGTAAATATGTGGGGTTACAGGAATAGATTCTGGGTGGCATTGTGGTCAGTGCAGAACCGATGGGCCGAATGGCCTCCCTCTGCACTGTCGGGATTCTATATTTTGTCGAGGCGGCACGGTAGCATAGTGGTTAGCACTGCTGCTTCACAGCTCCAGGGTCCCGGGTTCGATTCCCAGCTCGGGTCACTGTCTGTGTGGAGTTTGCACATTCTCCTCGTGTCTGCGTGGGTTTCCTCCGGGTGCTCCGGTTTCCTCCCACAGTCCAAAGATGTGCGGGTTAGGTTGATTGGCCAGGTTAAAAATTGCCCATTAGAGTCCTGGGATGTGTAGGTTAGAGGGATTAGCGGGTAAATATGTGGGGGTGGGGGTAGGGCCTGGGTGGGATTGTGGTCGGTGCAGACTCGATGGGCCGAATGGCCTCCTTCTGCACTGTAGGGATTCTATGATTCTATGACAAACTATATCGCTCAAATGGTATTTGAAATTACACATTGGGGCTTGTCATTTCATCTGTTCTATCGGCAGCACCAGCACAATTCATTTAATTTATTTCAATTCATCAAGGGGTGTTTTACCGTTTTAGCTCGAGAACACATGTGAGAGAATGTGGAAAAAGTTGAATTGAGATAACAAAACTAAAAGATATATCACCATCTCTCCCCAGCTCACTGGAGGAAAAAAAGGCTTGCTGATTGACGAAAAGTGGAAAACGTCTGCATGGCCATTTGGCGTAGGTAATAGGGGGTCATAAACGATCAGCTTTAATGATGCCTTTTGCCGAGTGGCCTGGCTTTCTCTAATATCATCGCAGATCTTTCATATATGTGAAAACAAGCTCAAGGCATGGTACTTAAACAGGCTGAATTCTGAATGTTCTGAATGTAGAATTTAAATTCCTGAATGAAATACAAAGCTGTAAACGAAGTTCATTAAAGGTAGCTACGGGAAAGATTTCGAGATGAGAAACGAAAATTAAGATATTTTTGATATGCACCTTTTCTCGATCAGGTAGTTAAATGTAATAATTATTTCATTTTGAATTATCAGTTTTTAGTTTCCTACAACCAGTTCTTATGTATGTGTGTGACATTAAGGCACCATGCAGACTATATGAGCTAAATAGGTCAAATCGAATAATGCCGAGAAACATGAAATGTTAGATAAGATTATTTTGAAGCAAACAGAGAAAAGTCGCATTAAAAAATCACCAACAGTAACTAAAATTAACGTGTTAAAAGCAAATATGAATTATCAGTCTTGTTATTTGAAAGGCGTGGTAAATAATTATTATTGATAATCAGTATTAATGTTTTTCACACATTAATTAACATTTAACTTGTCAATTTTTTAACTCGTTGGCCAAGGTTCTGATCTTTAACAAGCAAATGTTTCGGTTGGATTCCCTTCAAAAACCAAGGTCAGCAACATATCTGAGAATTATCGGAGACTGAATTAGCCATTTCCGTTCAGTCAGCATAGGTGCCTCTTGGCCTTTTGTGCTAAACTAAGTAAATTAATTAGGAACGCCAGCCACAGCACATTCCATTCTAAGGGAGATCAGCCTTTGCTTGCAGCAATAGAGCATTGAAAGTTTAGAATAGTATTTCACAGGCGTTCGCACTGCACTGTCCGCACAAGAACAGTAGGGCTCGTTTTAAACTGGTTGACTCGCTGCGATTCAATTTTGCTCCGGCTTAAAATGTATGACAAAATGAAGCTGGAAATTTAATCCAGTCATATCAGGCATTCCAAAATTCCTATAGTTTTACTGACATTTGCAAACAAAAGGATAATCTCCTAACTGAACTTGGCCTTAATCAAATCAAGTATACAATCAATAACGTGGATAAGAATTTATTTCTAATAATTAAATAAACAATTTCAATGTTCTTGTCATGCATTGTCAAATAATTCTAACTCTCAATATAAAATGCTCACTTTGTGTAAACTGATTTTATTAGCAAGATTTTGCGAAGTTATGCCTTAATTGTATCAGGCTTTGTTCATAACATGCCATGCAGTAAATGATCTTTGAACTATCCATTGGAACCTGCGTTACATTCCAACACAACTAAAATATATTGATTTAGGGAAACACATTTTTTGCAATGTATAAAGTGTTTGAAAACAATGTGAGCAAATTCGCCTGTCAGGAAACACAATGTGCCTTCGACAGACTATTAATTGTCAGGAGACGTACATTTGAAACAAGGAAAAAGCGAACACAAAGACGCTCTACTAAGATCGACAAAGATTACTGATTCGGACAAAATAGTTTCTAACTAGTTGCTTATAATCATTAAACACTTCTGGCATTGTATTAATATGTGAGAGTGTGAAATATTTTTAAATCAAGAGTCTCCTTTTTGAAGACATGCACGAATTCCAGACAAAAATGCACAGAGCAATACTTTGGTCAAGTTAGAACACATCAGAAACGTTACATCTTTCGATTAAGTACTGGTTATTTTTTATATTGACGATTAACGTGAACAGAAACAAATGCTCATTCAACTTGTAGTTCACATTTATCTATGCAGCATGTATTGGTCTTGTGCAATCTACATCGGTGAACAAACTATTTATATTAGTCTTACTTCGGTGGTTGGTAAATTGATGGATAGGGTCCTGAGGGATGGGATTTACGACCATTTAGAAAGATGCAGATTAATCCGAGATAGTCAGCACGGATTCATGAAGGGCAAGTCGTGCCTCACAAATTTGATAGAATTTTTTGAGGAGGTAACTAAGTGTGTTGATGAAGGTAGGGCAGTTGATGTCATATACATGGATTTTAGTAAGGCGTTTGATAAGGTCCCCCATGGTCGGCTTATGATGAAAGTGAGGAGGTGTGGGATAGAGGGAAAGTTGGCCGATTGGATAGGTAACTGGCTGTCTGACCGAAGACAGAGGGTGGTGGTCGATGGAAAATTTTCGGATTGGAGGCAGGTTGCTAGCGGAGTGCCGCAGGGATCAGTGCTTGGTCCTCTGCTCTTTGTGATTTTTATTAATGACTTAGAGGAGGGGGCTGAAGGGTGGATCAGTAAATTTGCTGATGACACCAAGATTGGTGGAGTAGTGGATGAGGTGGAGGGCTGTTGTAGGCTGCAAAGAGACATAGATAGGATGCAAAGCTGGGCTGAAAAATGGCAAATGGAGTTTAACCCTGATAAATGTGAGGTGATTCATTTTGGTAGGACAAATTTAAATGTGGATTACAGGGTCAAATGTAGGGTTCTGAAGACTGTGGAGGAACAGAGAGATCTTGGGGTCCATATCCACAGATCTCTAAAGGTTGCCAGTCAAGTGGATAGAGCTGTGAAGAAGGCCTATAGTGTGTTAGCTTTTATTAACAGGGGGTTGGAGTTTAAGAGCCGTGGGGTTATGCTGCAACTGTACAGGACCTTGGTGAGACCACATTTGGAATATTGTGTGCAGTTCTGGTCACCTCACTATAGGAAGTATGTGGAAGCGCTGGAAGGAGTGCAGAGGAGATTTACCAGGATGCTGCCTGGTTTGGAGGGTAGGTCATATGAGGAAAGGTTGAGGGAGCTAGGGCTGTTCTCTCTGGAGCGGAGGAGGCTGAGGGGAGACTTAATAGAGGTGTATAAAATGATGAAGGGGATAGATAGAGTGAACGTTCAAAGACTATTTCCTCGGGTGGATGGAGCTATTACAAGGGGGCATAACTATAGGGTTCGTGGTGGGAGATACAGGACGGATATCAGAGGTAGGTTCTTTACGCAGAGAGTGGTTGGGGTGTGGAATGGACTGCCTGCAGTGATAGTGGAGTCAGACACTTTAGAAACATTTAAGCGGTTATTGGATAGGCACATGGAGCACACCAGGATGATAGGGAGTGGGATAGCTTGATCTTGGTTTCAGATAAAGCTCGGCACAACATCGTGGGCCGAAGGGCCTGTTCTGCGCTGTACTGTTCTATGTTCCATGTTCTATATTACTTTTAACTTAGTTCCCTGTACCACAGAATGATCAGACAGCACTTGTGCCGAGAAATACTTCCGGCAGAGAGTCAATCTGGTTTATTTCTTCTGCAGGTGCAGCTTTGACTGATGTTTTGCAGTCACAGCTGCACCTGCAGACTTTCCCGGCACACAGGCGTCCGTAACTCTGCGCTAAGAAAGACTGAGCTCTGCTTCGAGCGTGCTGCAGTGAAAGCGTCCGATTGGAATTTCAACCGCAGTGAGATTTGCTTTTTCATAGCCACAGGAGACAGAGTACAACTAATTGGAGCAGAAACTCAGGCCATTGATTTTGTTTTATGAATTTGGACTGCAGAAGCAATCTTTTCCAATGTTTCTGACTGACAACGATACAGTAGAGTACAAATTCTGTTATTGACGTTAAAACAAGTTAACATTAAAGCATTGAACCGGAATGTATGTGTAATGTTTGAAGGAGTGATGTGCACATAAATGAAAGCGTGAAGCTGTCCACTGTATAAAACGCTGACAATTCGGGTAAAATAAACCTGTGATTGTAAATCTATGTTGATTCATCAGCGATTTTACAACATTAGAAAAAAAAGTCCTTTAAAATATTGACAAAGACTTGCATGTTCATTTGTGATGTTTAATAAAATTATAAGTACCAATCGCAGAAATGCATTTCTTCAAATCAGCAATGCACGTGATAACCGTGTGGCAACGTTCCCTGTCAGCCAGATTCCATTTTTTGTTGAAATAAATGAGAAAAACAACCGATCACAAGTTGAAAACAATTTAAAAAGCTGAATGGAGCCATTGGCTGAAACAGTCAGTAATAAATAGCGAGTCATCTAAAGAAATTGAGGAAGTAGCCCATTGTAGTAAGTACGTGATATTATATAATATAATCCTGTTCGGCCTGATATATAGAAATATTTGAAAGAGAGAACCAAAGTAGTAATAAAACATGTGACGTAAAATTGCCACTAAGTAGACAAATCTGTTCACATAGCAAATATTGCATAGGCTTTGAATGTTTCGTTAATGTTTTTCGACAACGTACATGATAGTAGTACTAACATTTAATATCAGCGGAACTATAATTGAGCCGTCGCTTTTCGCGAGTTATCGAGCAACATTTTTGGCCTTGCTCAACACGGGAACCCGGGAGTGAAAAAGTAACGTACAATTTCAATTTGCTTCATCACACGGTTTGACAAACGACACTTCTGAGAAATATCAATGGGAAGATCATTGGTTTAATGATTCCCGAGCATGTACAAGTTTGACAAACATTCTACAGTCTGAGAGCTAAGTATAATCCCAACATTGTTTCCGAACACTTACGAAACAGCAAATGCACGACAATCAGGATTTCAACTTCAGCCTGCTCTGAGTGCACAAAAATCTCAGGGGCATTAATAAACCACCTGCCGATTTGGATTATTATTTCTAATTGTGACAGAAATTCAAACTGGGAATGTAAAGAGACAGTTCAATAAATTACGAAGTCTACCGTTGCTGAAAGGAATGTGAAATTCTTTTCTTATTTAAAAAGACTGGAATCTAGAATTAAATTCACGACCTAAAATGTACATTAAATGCGAAGTCTCCACTTCAAGGACCCGGTTGCATTAATCCCTTCTGAAACTTCGAACAAATTACAAATTTTGATCAGATATTTTTTCAGTCAATAAGTTTGATTCACGTTGATGCCTAAGTGAAATGAAGAAGAAACGTACACTTCATTTTAATTTATTGCTCAGTGATCTATCGGAACTGTTCGTTAAAATGTTTACTGAATCCAGACTGTGCTCCAATTGGCTTTATAAAATAAACAAATTAAAGGAAATTGAAATGTTTTAACGCTCCTGTGCCTGTGCGAGATATTGTCTTCATCAGTATAACAGAAGGATTTCGTGTTGGAATTAAGGACTCGAAGGAAATGCAAACTGGAAATAGCAAGAAACCGAACGACTCATTGACCGAAGACATCAACAAACAATATCGAATTTGGAATGAGATTGAGGAATGTGGAGGTAATCCATATTGACCGCGCAATCTTGATTAAAACGTATGCACGTGGAAAGGCATACAGAAACTTCAATGAATGCATGTCACTGTGCATAGATAGACGCAATGGGGATGGGGGGGGGGGGGTGAGGAGGGGGGGAGGGGGGGGGAGGGGGGGGGAGGGGGAAGGGGGGTTGAGGGGGAGCTGATTTAATGGAAAATGTCCGAGACCTCTTAATAAACTTCAGTAATTAAACAATGATTGCGAGAACAATTCAACACTGCTTTTAATAATTGCAGTAAGCTAACATTTGGAGAGTGTATACGAGACTTCTTGATGAGTAGATGGGACTTAATAGGATTGAGGGTTATAGGTAAGCCTATATATAAGCCTAGGTCGGTAGGGACATGACCGGCGCAACCTGTGGGCCGAAGGGCCTGTTTGTGCTGTATTTTATCTATGTTCTATTTTCTATGTATTACTTATGCTGTCAATTACAAAGCCATCTATACGATTTTGCTGTCATCATTCTTTGACATTATTATAAAACAAATTTGTAAATATCACCAGCACTCTACTGTTGATACAACCATTCAAAATATGTTTTATTAATGCTCTGCTCCCAAGGGGACAAGACAGCTTGCTAAATTCTAACAGTAATGTTATTGTGTTTCAAACGGCATCAGATGGGGCCTTGACTGAATTTCCAGACTCTGTGTTTTGCCGTGTACCCAGGCTCAAATGCACGTTGCTCTCGCAGTGACTGTGTACTCCTGCTAGCAATCTCACCCTTAATATTCCCATTAGAATTTGAGCGACAGTCAGCCCTGGCTGCACAATAGCAGCAGCTGGACAGCGATTGAGGAACAAGGTCAGATATCGTCTTGAATTTCACAGGGCAATATTACAATTCAGCAAATTGTTCATGACGGAACACATTAATCTACTCAGCTGTAAAAATATCATGCCACACTTGCTTTTAAGAAATAATTAACTGTTTAATGGATAGCTAAAAGATAAAAAGTTATGAAATCACTCACCATTCAAAAGTTTTAGAAGAAAAAGGATCAGAAGTGAATGCAGCTTCATTGCTTGCGCCAATTACAGCGATTGGAATTGACCACTCTAACAAGTGTTGTTAGCAATTACTGAGCTTTCCAGCCAGCATCCTCGGCAGCTCGAACAGAATTGGCCGTTCATTATTTCACAACAGGGTATATTGACACTAACATTTACTTTGAATTAGCCAATGCGATCATTCTGCTGTAAAACGTGAATTGCAGTCAGGTAAAATCCACCAATGAGAATTACTGTGACCATAAACAGACACATTGATCACGCGTTACAAGTACCAGTGTATCCACAGAGGCCAATGGCGATTTACATCACAAGTGGACGAGAATTTTCCATCTCATGCCCGCGTTCTGGAATCACACAAGAGTGGATGGAAGTTTCTTTGAAAGTGCCGTTCAATTTGTTCACAGACGCATTGTGTTAACACAAAACACTTCAATTTAAACAGATTCAGGTACGTCTTGAATTGTCTTCAATTAGTTCCTTTAGAATTAGGTTTGATTAATTATTGAGGTCGCACGATCAACATCTTAAGAATGCTGTGTGTGAAGCCATTTCTCCACATTATCCTATTCTTTATGAACCAATTATATTTACACTGCTAAATCGCGTTTCCGAATTATTTGTGAGAGGAAATATATATGTTTGTGCTGCTCTCTGTCTCTCTCTCGAGCCTCTCATAGTTTGCAACCGCTGCTGTATCTCACTCCTAATTACTAATGGCCACCAGAAGGAATATATCTTCTCGAGTGTCACCAGATATAGAACTCGTTCAGTTGTTAGATGGAAACAAATATCAGCAAGTCCATGCCATTTGCAGCATCTTCCCTGCTCCGCAATTCCATAAGATCATTCCACATCTGATTGTGGGCTTAAATACACGTTCCAGTCTGTTCCAACTGCCCCCGAAACCTGGAACTGCCTTGGAGCGTGATTGAGTCGCAGTGCAGAAAAGGCCCTTCAGCCCATCGAGTCTGCACCGACAATATAGATACCTCGAAGGGCGGACTAATCCCACGGAACTTGTTCCATTGCCTCGAATATTCTGATATTTCAAGAGTTCATCCAAGAGTTTCCGGCCTCGACGACCCTCTCAGGAAATGCATTCTTGAATACCATAACCCTCTGAGTGAACAAATAATCTAAAATACTCTCTGAATCTCAATGCCACTTCCGCCAGTCACATGTTCCTCATGATTTACCCCTCAATTAAGGGGAACAGTTGACCCCCTAATCACTCTGTCTATGACCCTCATAATTTTATCCTCCTGAATCATGTCCCCCCTCCCCACGCCTCCCCCCCCCCCCCACGCCCCCTACCACTCTAGTCTTCGCTGCTATAAAGAAAACAATCCAGGCCTACCGTGTCCCTCCTTATAGTTCACACAGCGACCAGAGTGAAGACCCTCATTGGTCTCATTGGTCATAACTACACCTTCAACACCGCATACTACTTTCACCGTCTCCTAGGCTCAAAAAGAAGCAGTCACCCCAGCAAACGTGGAAAACGTGCAGCCTTGCACATGAGTGCGAAGCAATGCGGCCCCAAGGTCCCCCTCCCCAGCTTACTGCTTGCAAATGGCCAATCTCTGGAAAACAACTTGACAAACTTAAAGCCAGACTCATTTTCTGAATAGAAGTGAGGGATTGCTCTGTGCACTGTCTCACGGAGACATGGCTCAATCCTGCCTCACACGGACTGTGCCCTACAACTAGAGGGCTACCGAATCCATCGAATGGACCGTACAGCGGGGGAGGGGGGTGGGGGTGGGTTGCTTCCTAATCAAAACCTCGTGGTGTCTAGACAGAACAACACTGGAATGTTTCTGCTCCACGGACCTGGAATATCTGATGCTAAAATGCCGCCCCTATTACCTTCCGTGGGAGTTCACCTCCGTTATCCTGAGGCAGCTTACAACCCACCCCATGCGTGCGTGGACAAACTATACACCACCACAGGTAGTCTTGAGATAAAACATCCTGAGGCCTTGTTCATTGTGGTCCGGGACTTCAATCAGGCCAAAATCAACAGTGCACTGCAAAGTCACCACCAACACGTCTTCTGTTCAACCAGAGGCCGAAACATCCTAGACCACTGCTACACAAACATCGAACATGCCAATTGCTCTATCGCCCACCCACACTTTGGCAAATAAGACCACAATGCTGGGCTCCTGCTCCAGGTTTACAAGCAAAAACTGAAGCGGGAAAATCTGTCAAAGAAGGTCGTGAAATGTTGGTCTGAGGAATCGGATGATCTCCTACGGGACTGCTTAGAATGAGTGGAATGGTCAGTATTTAAAAACTCTGCGACCAACCTGAACGGGTACGCAACTACAGTAACTGACTTCAGCCTGGCGGTGAGATTTGCTAGAAGCACTCGGGACGGTTTAAACTATTTTGGCAGGGGTGTGAGACTCAAAGCAGTAGGGAGACAGAAGAGAAAGCTGAGGAGAGCACAGAAGTTAAACATAGCACATTAAATAGTAAAGTCGGTGTCAGTAATCCGAATGTTAGAGAGGTCAGGCAAAAGCAGAGCACAGTGCAAGGGAAGTCCAGATTAAACTGCATGCATTTCAGTGCAACAGGACTGACGGTCAAGGCAGATGAACTCAAGGCATGGATGGGTACATGGGACTGGAATATTATAGCTGTTACTGTAACATGGCTATGGGAGGGACAGGACTGGCTGCTCAATGTTCCAAGCTACAGTCCCTATAAGAAAGATGGAAGGGAGGAAAGAGACAAGGGGAAGTTGCACTTTTGATTAGGGAAAACATAACAGTCGCGCTGAGAGGGGATATATCTGAGGTTTCGCCCACTGAGTCTATATGTGTAGAACTGAGAAATAAGCAGGGCGAAATCATTTTGATAGGTTTGTACTTTAAGCCCCCAAATAGTCAGCGGGAAATTGAGGAGCAAATATGTAAGATTACAGATAGTTCCAAGAAAAATAGGGTGCTAATAGTCGGGGAATTTAACGTTCCCAACATTGACTGGGACAGCCAGAATATAAGAGGCTTGGATGGAGAGAAATTTGTTGAATGTCTTCAGGAGGAATTTCTCATTCAGTACTAGTAAGGAGGAAAAACTTGACCTCCTCTTGGGAAATAAGAAAGGGCAGGTGACAGAAGTGTTAGTGAGGGATCACTTTTGGACCACTGTACTTAATGCCATTAGTTTTAAGACAGCGATGGAGAAAAATAGGTCCGGCCCAAAAGTTCACATTTTAAATTGGGGTCAGGCCAAATTTGATGGTATCAGGCAGGAACTTTCAAAAGTTAATTGGGGGAGTCTGTCGCCAGGCAGGGGGACGTCTGTGAAGTCGGATTCTTTCAAAAGTGTGCGAACCAGGGTTCAGTGTCACACATTTTTCTGAGAGTGAAGGACAAGGATGGTAGAAGTAGGGAACCCTGACTGACTCAGGCTATTGAGGCCCTGGTCAAGAAGAAGAAGGAGGCACATGATATGCCTAGAGAGCTGGAATCGAGTGGATCCCTTGAAGAATACAGAGGGTGTAGAAGTAGAGTTAAGAGAGAGAGAGATCAGGAGGGTGACATGGGGACACGAGATTGCTTTGGCAGATAAGGCAAAGGAGAATCCAAAGATACTCGACAAATACAGATAGGCCAAAATAGTAAATAGGGAGAGAGTAGGCCCTCCAAGGGATCAACAATGTCATCTATGTGCGGACCCACAAGAGTTGGGTGAGGTGCTCAATGAATATTTCTCATCAGTATTTACTGTTGAGAAAGGCATGAATCTAACGAAACTTGGGGAAATAAATGGCGATGTCTTGGGGAGTGCACATATAATAGAGAAGGAGGTGCTGGAAGCCTTAAAGCGCATCAAGGTAGATAAATCCCCAGGACCTGATAAAGTATATCACAGGACATTGTGGGAGGCCAGGGAGGAAATTCCCAGCAGATATATTTGAATCATCGATAGTCACGGGTGAGGTGCTTGAAGATGGGAGGGTGGCAAATGTTGTGCCTTTGTTTAAAAAGGGCTGCAGGGAAAAGCTTAGGAACGACAGGCCATGAGCCTCACATCTGTGGTAGCTAAGTTGTCAGAAGGTATTCTGAGAGGTAGAATCTACAGGCATTAAGAGAGGCAATGACTGATTAAGGACAGTCAGCATGGCTTTGTGAGTGGAAAATCACGTTCCAGAAATTTGATTGATTTTTTTGAAGGTGGAATCAAGAAGGTCGGTGAGAGCAGTGCAATTGATGTTGCCTACGTGGATTTTATCAAGGCCTTTGACAAGGTACCACATGGTAGGTTGTTGCATAAGGTTAAATCTCACAGGATCGAGACTGATGTAGCCAAATGGCTGAAAAATTGAGTTGATGACAGAAGACAAAGGGTGTTGTCAAAGGTTGTTTTTTTAAAAAAACTGCATGCCTGTGAACAGCAGTGTGCCTCAGGGATCGGTGTTGGTCCCACTGTTATTTGTCATTTATATTACTGATGTGGATGAGAATTTAGGAGGCATGCCGAGTATTTGCAGATGACGCCAAGATTGTTGGAATAGTGGACAGTGAAGCAGTTTATCTCGGATTGCAACGGAATCTTGATCAATTGGGCCAGTGGGCTGATGAATGGCACTTGGTGTTTAATTTAGATCAATGCGAGCTGATGCATTTTGGTAGATCGAACCAGGGCAGGACTTATTCAGTTAATGGTAGGGTGTTGGCGAGAGATATAGAACAACGAGTTCTCGGGATACATGTTTATTGCTCATCGACGTTGGAGTCACAGTTATACGGAGTGGTGAAGAAGGCAGTCAGACTGCTTGGTTTCATTGGTCAGAACATTGAATACAGGAGTTGAGATATCATGTTGTAGTTGTACAAGACATTGTTAAGGTCACACTTGGAATACCGTGTACAGTTCTGGTCACCCTATTATAGAAAGGATATCATTAAACTAGAAAGAGTGCAGAAAAGATTTACTAGGATGCTACCGGGACTTGATGGTTTGAGTTATAATGAGAGGCTGGATAGACTGGGACTTTTTTCTCTGGAGCGTTGAAGGCTTGGGGTGACCTTACAGAGGTCTATAAAATAATGATGGGCATAGATCAGCTAGTCAATATCTTTTCCCAAAGGTAGGGGATCTAAAACTAGAGGGCATAGTTTTAAGGTGAGAGGAGAGAGATACAAAATGGTGCACAGGGACATTTGTTCGCACAGAGGGTGATAAGGGTGAAAACCCTGCCACAGCAACCTCTGCAAGACGTGCCGGATCATCAACACAGATGCCGTCATCTCACGTGAGAACACCATCTACCAGGTATACGGTACGTACTCTTGCAACTCGGCCAACGTTGTCTCCCTGATACGCTGCAGGAAAGGATGTCCCGAGGCATGGTACATTGGGGAAACCATGCAGACGCTGCGACAACGTATGAATGAACACCGCTCGACAATCACCAGGCAAGACTTTTCCCTCCCTGTTGGGGAGCACTTCGGCGGTCACGGACATTCAGCCTCTGATATTCGAGTAAGCGTTCTCCAAGGCGGCCTTCGCGACACACGACGATGCAGAGTCGCTGAGCAGAAACTGATAGCCAAGTTCTGCACACATGAGGGCGGCCTAAACCGGGATGTTGGGTTCATGTCACACTATCTGTAACCCCCACGACTTGCCTGGACCTGCAGAGTCTCACTGGCTGTCCTGTCTGGAGACAATACATATCTCTTTCATCTGTCTTAATGCTCTCACCACTCACATTGTTTGCACCTTTAAGACATGATTAGTTGTAAGTATTCGCATTCCAATCATTATTCTGTAAGTTTAGTTTGTGTCTTTATATGCCCTGTTTGTGAACAGAATTCCCATTCACCTGAAGAAGGAGCTTAAGGCTCCGAAAGCGTGTGGCTTTTGCTACCAAATAAACCTGTTGGAATTTAATCTGGTGTTGTTAAACTTCTTACTATATTCAAGAAAACCAGATGTGTTCTGAGGATATACATCAAGATGCCAAAAGACACTTCCGCACGAAGCTAGAGTCACAGGCGAGCCAGACGGACCCCTGCCGACAATTACGAGGTCCGTCAGATGGAACAGGCTACAAGATCAAGGGATGTGAGATCGCCAGATCCAACGCACCCCTAACCGATGAATCAAACTCATTCTGCGCCCATTTTGAACAAGATGTCAGCGAGAGCATGCCCTCCACCCCAGAACAAAGAACAAAGAAGAGGACAGCACAGGAAACAGGCCCTTCGGCCCTCCAAGCCTGTGCCGCTCCTTGGTCCAACTAGACCAATCGTTTGTATCCCTCCATTCCCAGGATGCTCATGTGCCTATCCAGGTAAGTCTTAAACGATGTCAGCGTGTCTGCCTCCACCACCCTACTTGGCAGCGCATTCCAGGCCCCCACGACCCTCTGTGTAAAAAAAATCCCTCTAATATCTGAGTTATACTTCACCCCTCTCACCCGGAGCCCGTGACCCCGCGTGATCGTCACTTCAGATCTGGGAAAAAGCTTCCCACCGTTCACCCTATCTTACCCCTTCATAATCTTGTACACCTCTATTAGATCTCCCCACATTCTCCGTCTTTCCAGGGAGAACAAGCCCAGTTTACCCAATCTCTCCTCATAGCTAAGACCCTCCATACCAGGCAACATCCTGGTAAACCTTCTCTGCACTCTCTCTAACGCCTCCACGTCCTTCTGATAGTGCAGCGACCAGAACTGGATGCAGTACTCCAAATGTGGCCTAACCAGCGTTCTATACAGCTGCATCATCAGACTCCAGCTTTTATACTCTATACCCCATCCTATAAAGGCATTCATGCCATATGCCATCTTCACCACCTTCTCCACCTGTGTTGCCACCTTCAAGGATTTGTGGACTTGCACACCTATGTCTCTCTGTGTTTCTATATTCTCGATGTCTCTGCCATTTATTTTATAACCCCTCCCTACATGATTTCTTCCAAAATGCATCACTTCGCATTCATCTGGATTAAATTCCACTTGCCACCTCTCCACCCAATTTTCCAGCCTATCTATATCCTGCCGTATTGCCCGACAATGCTGATCGCTATCCGCAATTCCACCCATCATTGTGTCATCCGCAAACTTGCTGCTAACACCAGTTACACCTTCTTCCAAATCATTTATATATATCACAAATAGCAGAGGTCCCAGGAGAGAGCCCTGCGGAACACCACTGGTCACAGACCTCCAGCCGGAAAAAGACCCTTCGACCATCACCCTCTGTCTCCTATGGCCAAGCCAGTTCTCCACCCATCTAGCCACTTCTCCTTGTATCCCATGAGCCTTAACTTTCTTAACCAACCTGCCATGTGGGACTTTGTCAAATGCCTTCCTGAAATCCATATAGACGACATCCACGGCCCTTCATTCATCAACCGTTTTTGTCACTTCCTCAAAATACTCCACCAAATTTGTAAGGCACGACCTCCCTCTTACAAAACCATGCTGTCTGACACTCATGAGATTGTTCCGTTCTAAACGCGCATACATCCTGTCTCTAAGAATCCTCTCCAACAACTTTCCTACCAGGGACGTCAAGCTCACTGGCCTACAATACCCGAGTTATCCTGCTACCCTTCTTCAACAATAAGAAGTCTTACAACACCAGGTTAAAGTCCAACAGGTTTATTTGGTGGCAAATACCATAGGCATTCGGAGCGCTGCTCCTTTGTCAGATGGAGTGGAAATGTGCTCTCAAACAGTGCACAGAGACACAAAGAATCAAGTTACAGAATACTGATTGGTATGCGAATCCCTACAGCCAGCCAGGTCTTAAAGGTACAGACAATGTGGGTGGAGGGAGCATTAAACACAGGTTAAAGAGATGTGTATTGTCTCCAGACAGAACAGCGAGTGAAATTCTGCAAGTCCGGGGGGCAATCTGTGGGGGTTACTGATAATGTGACATAAGTCCAACATCCCGGTTTAGGCCGTCCTCATGTGTGCGGAACTTGGCTATCAGTTTCTTCTCAGTGACTCTGCGCTGTCGTGTGTCGTGAAGGCTGCCTGGGAGAACGCTTACCTGAAGATCCAAGGCTGAATGCCCATGACTGCTGAAGTGCTCCCCCACAGGAAGAGAACAGTTCTAATTTTTGTAGAATTAGGGGGCATAGCCTTAAAATAGCGGGAAGCAGATTTAGGACTGAGTTGTGAAGGAACTCCTTCACACAAAGGATTGTAAATCTGTGGAATTCCCTGCCCGGTGAAGCAGTTGAGGCTACCTCATTGATTGTTTTTAAGGCAAGGAGAGATAAATTTTTGAACAGCAAAGCAATTAAAAGTTATGGTGAGCGGATGGGTAATGGAGCTGAGTCCACAAAAAGCTCAGCCATGATCTTATTGAATGGTGGAGCAGGCGGGAGAGGCCAGATGGCCTACTCCTGGTCCTCGTTCTTATGTTATTAACTCGATCTAATATAGTTTGCCTACTGCCACAACAGATCCACAGCAGACGCCTTCGCCCTAGCCCTGCACTTAACCCTGAAACACCTAGATGACAAATACACTTCTGTGAGATTCCTGTTTATTGACTACAGCTCAGCCTTCAAAACCATTATTCCTACAAAACTCATGCCCAAACTCCGTGGCCTGGGGCTCGAATCCACTCTCTACGACTAGATCCTGAAATTCCGAACCCATAGACCACAATCAGTAAGGATATCCAACAAAACCTCTTTCGCAATCACTCTCAACAATGTTGCCCTACAAGGCAGTGTTCTCAGCCCCTTACTATACACCTTGCACGAATGTGTGGCCTAATGCCCCATCAACACGATTTTCAAGTTTGCTGATGACACCACCGGAGTGGGTCGGATCACAAACAATGACGAGACGGAGTACAGGAAATTGAAAGTAAGTGTAGGGAAGCTGGTAAAAGAGGTGGCGGAGTCGCATTGTTAATCAAGGATAGTTTAACGGCTTCGGAAAGGCACTTCGAGGGGGATCTGCACACTGAGGTAATATGGGCTGAAGTTAGAAAAAGGAAAGGAACGGTCACGTTGTTAGGAGTTTACAATAGGCCCCAAAATAGTAATAGAGATGTGGAGGAAGAAATTGCTAAGCAGATTATGGGTGTGTGTGGGGGTCATGGGGTAGTTGTCATGGGGGATTTTAACTTTCCAAATATTGATTGGAACCTTTGTAGGTCAAATAGTTCGGATGGGGCAGTTTTTGTGCAGTGTGTGCAGGAGGTTTTACTGACACAATATGTGGATAGGCCGACAAGAGGTGAGGCCACATTGGATTTGGTACTGGGAAATGAACCGGGCCAAGTGTTAGATTTGGTTAGAGCACTTTGGAGATAGTGACCACAATTCGGTGTCTTTTGTTATTGCAATGGAGAGGGATAGGGTCGTACGGCAAGTCAAGGTTTACAATTGGGGGAGAGGTAATTATGATCCAATTACGCAAGAATTAGGGGGCATAAGATGGGAACAGAAACTGTTAGGGAAAGGCACTAATGAAAAGTGGAACTTTTTCAAGGAACAAATACTGGGTGTCCCTTTCAGGCAGGGAGGAAATGGCCGAGTGAGGGAACCATGGTTCACGAAAGAGGTGGAATGTGAAATGTGTCGTTAATGAGGGAACAAAGCAAACCCAGGACTGAATGGATGCTTTTTTGCATACATAATGCCGTGAGGCCAGAATTGCTATTTCACAGACTCCAAACCGGACTGAAATTGGCAGGAATTCGCTCATCTAAAGATGTGCAGTTCATATGAACAGGCCATGCTAAATTTCACCCTTATTGTCCAAAGATTTGTAGGTTAGAGGAATTAGCAATGGCAAATGAGTGAGGTTATAGGGAAAGGACAGAGGGGACGGCCTGGGTGGGATGCTCTTTCAAACAGTCAGCACAGACTCGTTGGGCTGGATGGCCTCTTTCTGCCTGCAATATATGGATTATGTCTTTCCAGGATTCCAGAAAAACATCCTGAGAGACTGATTTGTGAGGGAGTGCCTAATATTAAGTTGAATTTTCTTAAAGGAAGCCAGCTGCACTCCGCCAATTGGTCAAGAATGTTAAATATTGGATAGCACTTAAAATTGGTCTGTTAAAAGGAATGCAGGAGCGATTCGACTATGAGTTAAAGATCAGAATTATTAGGATATAATATCGACAATGATTACAAGCAGAAACAATTTCTGCCGCTTTTGGAGTCTAACAGCAGCTGAAGAGTTCTAAAATTCCTGCCAGAATTTTCAGATTTCAATCTGGAAACATTTCAACACACACAGAGTTGGAGATCGTTGAAACGCTATTGCTCAAATGTACACTCTTATCAGATAGGTGATAGGTTTTTAGCTACGATTGTGAGTCAAAGTAGCTGCATGGAACATCCGCTATGCTAGACAAAATTTCTATTCCTTCAGCTTTATGCATAGTGTTGATGTGTGACGGCAGCGCACTATCTAAGTTCAGTTGTAGCAAGCGTGAAGATCCAGCATGTACCACCACATGGACATTGTTTCCAATCAGCCGCTGTGTGTTCATTGTGCATTACCTCAAATGTTCACCTCTCAAGACGAATTCAAATTATGGTACTCATCAATTCGGACCTGAATGATGACCACCCCTTCATGGAAATCATAGAAACCCTACAGTACAGAAAGAGGCCATTCGGCACATCGAGCCTGCACCGACCACAATCCCACCCAGGCCCTACCCCATATCTACCCACCAATCCCTCCAACCTATGCATCTCAGGACACTAAGGGCAATTTTTACCATGGCCAATCAACCTAACCCGCACATCATTGGACTGTGGGAGGAAACCGAAGCACCCGGAGGAAACCCACGCAGACACGAGGAGAATGTGCAAACTCCGCACAGACAGTGACCCAAGCCGGGAATCGAAGTCAAGTCCCTGGAGCTGTGAATCAGCAGTGCTAACCACTGTGTTACCGTGCCGCCCAGCAAAAAAAAAGTCACCCTCACTCTGAAACTCATTCGCAAATGCTTATCAATTGAAAATAGTAATATTTGGATACGCATAAGTGGTCAGCTTTTAATTTTTCTCACATATGTGCAGTGAGCTTTTAGATATTTTCCATGACTCATCCATGACTGTCAGATCGTCACGTTGTTCAAGGCTGCCAGGCATGATGGGAACTGGTCAGCTCGTAGTTGCAAGAAAATATTTAAGAGCTGAAATACAGATCAAAATGACTAATATTTGTAAGAACTCAGATGGACAGAATGGAAATGTTTATACCGACGTTGCATTCTGCATAGCTCCAAACTTGCAGATTGCTTATGTATATATGATTATCTCCAACTATTGCCCAACATTGGGTAACAACGAAAGCTCTTTTAATTTTTGATCAATGGAGTCGGCAAAGCACATAAAGCTATTAAGCACATTGGTAAAAACAGTGAGAAAATAGTGAGAAATCGTCGTGAACTGAACAGAAAGGGCAGTGGGGATGGTAATATGTGTGGGTGAGTGACGTGTTAGGTGATGGGGGTTGAAGGGCTGGAGTGTCACCGTCGGGAGTTCAATTGGGTGTGGATGTCTGAGAGTGGAGATAGGATCTGTAGAATCGGGGCTAAACGAGGTTTAATCATTGCATGCAATCAGTCACACTGGTGAAAGGTAATGGTCCCACTGGGCGCACATACAGAGACACTGCTTTTAAAAATGAGAAAGTCCACAGATCCGGGAGAAATGTCAACTGCAAACATTTTACTGCCCTGAATGCAAACTCACTCATGTGAAACATTATGTCCCGGAATTAAAATTAAATGTCTTTGATGCTGAAGATGAAGCTAATGTATTGTGCTGAAGGTCCATCTGGTTCTTTAATGTCCACGATGAAGACATAAGAACATAAGAACATAAGAAATAGGAGCCATTCAATAAGATCATGGCTGATCTGACGTGGATCAGTACCACTTACCCGCCTGATCCCCATAACCCTTAATTCCCTTACCGATCAGGAAACCATCCATCCGCGCTTTAAACATATTCAGCGAGGTAACCTCCACCACCTCAGTGGGCAGAGAATTCCAGAGATTCACCACCCTCTGGGAGAAGAAGTTCCTCCTCAACTCTGTATTAAACCGACCCCCCTTTATTTTGAGGCTGTGTCCTCTAGTTTTAACTTCCTTACTAAGTGGAAAGAATCTCTCCGCCTCCACCCTATCCAGCCCCCGCATTATCTTATAACTCTCCATAAGATCCCCCCTCATCCTTCTAAACTCCAACGAGTACAAACCCAATCTCCTCAGCCTCTCCTCATAATCCAAACCCCTCATCTCCGGTATCAACCTGGTGAACCTTCTCTGCACTCCCTCCAATGCCAATATATCCTTCCTCATATAAGGGGACCAATACTGCACACAGTCTTCCAGCTGCGGCCTCACCAATGCCCTGTACAGGTGCATCAAGACATCCCCGCTTTTATATTCTATCCCCCTCGCAATATAGGCCAACATCCCATTTGCCTTCTTGATCACCTGTTGTACCTGCAGACTGGGCTTTTGCGTCTCATGCACAAGGACCCCCAGGTCCCTTTGCACGGTAGCATGTTTTAATTTGTTTCCATTGAGATAGTAATCCCATTTGTTATTATTTCCTCCAAAGTGTATAACCTCGCATTTATCAACGTTATACTCCATTTGCCATATCCTCGCCCACTCACTCAGCCTGTCCAAATCTGTCTGCAGATCTTCTCCGTCCTCCACACGATTCACTTTTCCACTTATCTTTGTGTCGTCTGCAAACTTCGTTACCCTACACTCCGTCCCCTCCTCCAGATCATCTATATAAATGGTAAACAGTTGCGGCCCGAGTACCGATCCCTGCGGCACGCCACTAGTTACCTTCCTCCAACCGGAAAAACACCCATTTATTCCGACTCTTTGCTTCCTGTCGGATAGCCAGTCCCCAATCCACTTTAACACACTACCCCCAACTCCGTGTGCCCTAATCTTCTTCAGCAGCCTTTTATGGGGCACCTTATCAAACGCCTTTTGGAAATCCAAAAACACCGCATCCACCGGTTCTCCTCCATCAACCGCCCTAGTCACATCTTCATAAAAATCCAACATGTTCGTCAAGCACGACTTTCCCCTCATGAATTCATGCTGCGTCTGATTGATCGAACCATTTCTATCCAGATGCCCTGCTATCTCCTCTTTAATAATGGATTCCAGCATTTTCCCTACTACAGACGTTAAGCTGACCGGCCTATAGTTACCCGCCTTTTGTCTCCTTCCTTTTTTAAACAGCGGCGTAACATTAGCCGTTTTCCAATCAACCGGCACTACCCCAGAATGCAACGAGTTTTGATAAATAATCACTAACGCATCCACTATTACCTCTGACATTTCTTTCAATACCCTGGGATGCATTCCATCCGGACCCGGGGACCTGTCCACCTTCAGTCCCATTAGTCTACCCAGCACTGCCTCTCTGGTAACATTAATTGTATTAAGTATTTCTCCTGCTGCCAACCCTCTATCGTTAATATTTGGCAAACTATTTGTGTCCTCCACCGTGAAGACCGACACAAAAAACTTATTTAAAGACTCTGCCATATCCTCATTTCCCAGTATTAACTCCCCCCTCTCGTCCTCCAAGGGTCCAACATTCACTCTAGCCACTCTATTCCTTTTTATATATTTATAAAAACTTTTACTATCATTTTTTATATTAATTGCTAGCCTAGCTTCATAGTCTATCCTTCCTTTCTTTATCGCTTTCTTAGTCACTCTTTGTTGTTTCTTAAATTTTTCCCAATCACTTGTTTCTCCACTATTTTTGGCCACTCTGTACGCAGCTGTTTTTATTTTAATACTCTCCTTTATTTCCTTCGTTATCCACGGCTGGTTCTCCCTTTTCTTACAATCCTTGTTTTTTGCTGGAATATATTTTTGCTGAGAACTGAAAAGGATCTCCTTAAAAATCCTCCACTGCTCCTCAGCTATCCTCCCTGCCAGCCTGCTCTCCCAGTCTACCTTAGCCAATTCATCCCTCATCCTATCATATTTCCCTCTGTTCAAACAGAGGACACTGGTTTGAGACCAAACTTTCTCCTCTTCCATCTGAATCAGACATTCGACCATATTGTGGTCACTAGACCCAAGAGGGTCCTTCACAATAAGATCCTTAATTCTACCTACCTCGTTACACAATACCAGATCCAAAATAGCTCGTTCCCTCGTCGGTTCCGTAACATGCTGTTCAAGGAAACTATCCCGACAGCATTCTAAGAACTCTTCCTCCATTCCACCCTTACCGACTTGAGTCTGCCAGTCAATGTGCATGTTGAAGTCCCCCATGATTATTGCCGTTCCGTCTTTACACGCATCCCTTATCTGCTTGTTTACAGCCCTCCCTACCTCAACATTATTATTTGGGGGCCTATATACCACACCTACTAGTGTCTTTCTCCCTCTACTATTCCTCATCTCTACCCATAATGATTCCACGTTTTGTTCCTCAGAGCCTATGTCACCCCTCAGTACTACCCTGATATTATCTCTTATTAATAGCGCGACCCCACCACCTTTTCCTTCCTGTCTATTCTTCCTAAACGCCTGATACCCCTGGATATTCATCTCCCAGTCCTGGTCACCTTTCAGCCACGTTTCTGTAATGGCCACTAGATCGTACCCACTTGTGCTGATTTGCACCATCAACTCATTCACCTTGTTCCGAATGCTTCGTGCATTCAGGCAAAGTGTCCTTATTCCAGCTTTTATCTGGACCCGCTTTGATGAGTCGCGAACACCCTCTCCCTCTACTCCCTTATCTAAATTACCGCCTTCATTCAGTTGCACCCTCTACCATTAATTTTGTAATTCCCCTTACCCCTGCATCCTCCCCCACCCCATCAATTAGTTCCTTGATCCTAGTCAACTCTTCTAGCTCCCCTCCCCCCAACCTATCTAGTTTAAATTCTCCCCAGTAGCCTTATCTGCCATATTAATTGGTCTCTCCTGCATCTGCATCCAGACACACAGCAACGTGGTTGATACTAAACTGCAGCACATTTCTCGATGGATGTTGTGTCACTGTTGTATTGCCGAGGAAAGACGAGATCACAAATTGGAAGGACCACATGGACATCCTGCAACTCCACTGTATTCACAATTAACGTAATTAAGGCCAATGTCCCAAGTTCGTTCAGCACCTTCCTTGTGAATGTGCGTTCCCGACTGCAGGAACGATCCACCAGAGCTGTCAGCAGATAATGCCCTCAGGTAGGACTAGTTCTGGAAATCTGCAACGTGGTCTGAAGATTCGTTTGTATCTTAAGGTATCAGAACAAACAAGGGAAAGGAAACATCCTGCTGATTCTCACATACCACCCTCTCTTAGCTAGGAAATTGCACTCCTCCATGGTGAACACAAATGTGCAGAAACAATAAAAAACTTAGGCTGGAAGACTGGGCTGTTGGTAACCAAGAATGTCTCTGCATCACCCTTGCAGGACACTGTTGGGTGAGCCACAGAGGACTGCCAGACTTGACCAGAGTCATCTTCTGAGAGAACAAATAAGTGGGAACAAAAACAAAATACATTTCGCATCGTCCTCACCTGTATAACTCTCACTGCTGCAGCTCTTCAGGACAGTTATCATAACAGTCACAGCAGCGCAGACGTTATGAAGGCAAAGTGCTGACCTCATAGAGAGCAAATGCTCCCGAGTGCATTTGACACGTCTGCTGTGTAAAATGCGACAGAATCTCAACAGATCTTGTAGCTCACATCACCCATGAGGCGTTGTGGCCATGAGCAGCAAAAAAACGTCTTCAATCATAATTTGTAAATTTATGTGTGCTGTCCTCCTTAGATCTATCAAACCCAGCAATCCAAATGATCAAATATATTCAAATGAGCAGGAGAGGCTGCCAGGAGCAGTCACAAGCGTGCCTGAAAATGAGTTACTACCATGGTGAAGCTATTATTAAGGAATAAAAGTATGCTCAACAGCATGAGATAGACATAGTTCTTCTTTAGCCTTCACCATTAGCAGTTACGCTCATTTTGTTCTTATGTCCATTAATCTTTGACAATGTCTTCCGACATCGTGCCTATGTCTGACCTTCGATTATGCACAAGCTTCTCCACCCCTCTCCTACTGTATGTTCTGTTACATTTCTATCCCTCTTCAGATCTAAAGAAAAAGTATATAAACTCGACACACTAATTCGCTGCTTTCATTTCAGATTCGCATTTTATTTTGCGACTTCATGTGAACTGATTGCAATGGTGCGATCTGATGCTTGGTTTTAGGATCCCAAATCGTTCCGTTTTGCTCTCACCTTTATTTTTCATCTAGTTTATTTGATATCTTCACCAGTGGCGAGTGAACTGTCAGTTGTTGCCGGTGCTTCTCCTCACATCCTCTCCTGCATAATCCATTCGTTCCAGGATTTATGCTGTTGGTCGCATGGACAACAACAAGAACGGCAATATTGGCTGTAAGAGCAATTGTGACAATACGACTCAAACATCCTGGGAACTTTGGCCAAGTTATAATTAAACACAGCTGCAGGTCAGAAAGCTGCAGAAGTCGCGACTTGCCTGGTGATCAGTGACCTGACATGCCTTGTGTTCCAAATAAGTATATTTGATTAGGCTATGCTCGATACTCCGGAACCATTGTTATCATGTATTATCGATCCAATTGGGAGTGGTTGTGAGTTTGGAAGATGCAGTCGAAGGCGGCTTTTTAATTTTTTGCACCACCTGCCGCAACTTCAGCCTGCCTCAAAAGTGGCTCTATAGGAGCCTAACTGAGCCATTCTTGCTGATGATGACCAGCCTACATTCACTGACTCGGCAAACCAAAATGATTCTCCCACGTGGTGTGAAGATGGGGGAGTGAATTGCAGCTGGTGCAGGCTTCCAGGTGGTGTGAGATGTGGATCAGCAAAACGATAACTTTCCTGCATTTAACCGGATGCCATGTGACATCACAGGTGGCATGCAATGCGAAGGAAAGCCAGGAGCTGTTCCTCACCCTTCGCCTCCCACACAACTGCACACACCAAGACTGAATGCCAGTGTGTAGACACGTTGACCAGCAATCTCCCGTCAGACGCACATTAGTTGATGTACAATAGAAATTATATGACATTTTGCCAGCCATGGTGAGATCCATCAATTGGTATAATTGGAACAAACGGCCAAAGTCCCCTTTCTCTTTGTTCGTATGGTTACACATATTTACGAGTGGAAAATATAGCAGACATTGGATGTTGACCAGTGCAGTGATTTTAGTTCACATCATTCAGAAAGGAAAGGGAATAAGGATTTTCTAATCTGCACAGTCGATCAGAATGTGGATTAGTGAAATCACAGTTCGTGCCAGTGGGGTGTACAACTTCCTGCCACGATTCTGACATATCCACTAGTTGCTGTCATGCGCAAAGAGAGGCAGGAGCAGGTCATTAGGCAGTTGGAGCCTGAACCACCATTCAATATGGTTGTGGCTGATCATATATCTAAATCCCATACTTCCTACATTCGCCCCATGACTTTAATCGCATTAAAATCCAAAGATTGATCTAACTCTTTCTTGAAGACATACAGTAGCGTTGCCTCCATAGCCTTCTCCGGTACAGAAATGCACAAATTCACGACTCTTTCTGTGGAGAAATGTTTTCTCACCACACTGCTACATGGTTTACCCAGTATCATGAGCCTTTGCCCCTTGGTTGTAGATTCCCCAGACAGGAAAAACATCCTCCATATTTCTGCTCTGTCCAGCCATTTTCTAACTTTATACGGCTGAATAAGATTTATACTCATCCTTCTGAAATCCAATGAATACCGGCCCAGCCGAACTTCGTTGAACAGTCCCACTAACTGCGGTATCAGTCTCGCGAACCTCGGCTGCACTCCCTCTATGACAAGTATATAATTTATTCGGAATGGAGACAAAAATAATCAATGTAACACAGGTGCGGTCTCACCAATTTCTTGCAACACTGCAGCATGCTGTCCGTGCTTGTGAACTCAAATCCCAGTTCAATGAACGCAAACATAACATTTACCTTCCGATTTGCTTGTTGCACCTGCCTCTAAGCTTTGACTGACGGGTGTACAAGGCCACACGGATCCTTTTCTGAGCCCAAACTTCCCAACATATCAGTATCTAAATCGTACTCTTTTGTTTCTGTGTTTCCCACCAACGTATATAACTTTAATTGTCCACTCACTGAACTGGTCTAAATCACAAGAATACTCGGAAGTGGAAAAACAAACAATCAACGATCGTTGCACATATTGGTACAAACGATATAAATGGCAAACAATGGATGAGGTTTGCAAGCAGAATTTAGGAAGTTAGGATTAGAAGTAGATTAAACAACATAATTCAGAAAGTAGGAATCTCTGGATTACTTCCGGTGCGACTTGCTGCTGAGATTTAAAATCGAAGTTGAGTACTGATAAATGTCTGACTGGAGAGCTGGAGCAGGACAGACAGCTTTAGATTTCTGAAACAATGCGACCGTTTGGGGGAATGGAGGGAACTGTCGAGGTTGGACAGGTGGCACCTAAACCAGAAACGGTTCAACATTCTTTCAGGGAGGTTTGGACCGCAGGGTGGAAAAGTGGTTAGCACTGCTGCCTCACAACTCTGGGGGCATGTGTTACGTCTGTGTCGAGTCCACACTTCCAAAGATGTGCGGGTTCGGTTGATTGGCCATGCTAAAATTGCCCTTAGTGTCCTGAGATGCGTACGTTAGAGGGATTAGTGGGTAAAATATGTAGGGGTATGGGGGTAGGGCCTGGGTGGGATTGTGGTCGGTGCAGACTTGATGGGCCGAATGGCCTCTTTCTGTGCTGTAGGGATTCTATGATTCTATGATTCCCCCCGGGGAATGGGTGGGTTTCCTCAATTTGTTCTGGTTTCCACCCAAAATCTGAAATATGTGCTGCTTAGGTGCATTGGCCATATTGGAATTCTCCCTCCGTGTACCAGAAAGGCGCCAGTGTGTGGAAACGATTGAATTTTCACAGGAACTTCATTGCAGTATTTAATATAAGACTACTTGCGACGAATAAATAAACATTAAATTTGGCAAGGCTGCCGCGGTGGGCAGAAACAAACTTGGCCGGGGCATGGGCTCCCGAGGGAAGGTTCACCAGGGGGAGATCCAGAGCGAAATTCAGAGGAGACAGCACATGAGTCAGGAGAACATAGAATTCCTGGGCTCGTAGAGGTTCAGGGGAGTTTGGCTAGACCAAATCCTATTTATTTCAATGGAAGGTGGCTGACGAAGGAGGCAGATGAGTTGAGGGCACGAATTAAATGATATGTCCATGATGCCATTGAGGTCTGTGGTTGAGAAAGCGAAGGAGGCAAAATAGGAGAGAATGGTTTCTTTTGTATCTGGAAATCAAATACAGCAGTAAGGAGGAATGGCCTCTGAGGTTATTCTAATGGAGCCATATGAGCAGAACGTAAAAACGAAAATGGGTAATCACATTGCTGGAAGTGTTCTACCGCCGCCACACCCCCCCCCCCCTTTCGACACACACACACACACACAGCCTCCCTTCAAACACCATCCGTTTTCACCCCACCACACCTCCCCCCAACCCAATGTCCGAAGGAAATAGAAGAGAAGATACGGAGGCAAATTGCATGGGAAAATAAAGGTAACAGATCGTGGTGGTTTTGACTTGCCCAACATTAACTGGCACATTCATATTGCAAAAGGTTCAGGGAGTTTGCAATTCTTAAGATGCGCACAGGAGCTTTATTTCCAGCCAGTATGTAGAAGATCCCACAGAGACAGAAAGGACCTGCACTTAATTTAGGGAAGTAAGGCAGGCAACTGGTAGTAGTATCAATGGAGAGAATTTGCAGACAGCATTCGTAATTTTGTAAGAATCGGGATTGATTTTGAAAATGGTAAGGATCGGCCACAAATTAATTTGCGAACTGGTAAAAAAGGCTGCTTTTCATGACTTCATATATAATTTGGCCAGAGGTGACTGGGACAAAGGAACTTTCGGTAAATATGTTCCGAAACAGCGGATGCATTCAAGATGCAAACAGGGAGAATACAGGGCCAACATGTGCCAATATAAAGAGGGTGAGACCAACAGATCCAGTGAAACCAGAATATCGAGGATTTACAGAGCATTGGATGAAGAGAAAATGGAGATTTATGGCAGATATTGAGGGCTTAAAAGAACAGCCGCCCAAGAATATTATAGAATGTTTAATATGGAATTAAATAGGAAATTAGCAGTGATAAATAGGACACAAAATGACATTGGCAGCAAAAATAAAGAAACTGTTACATAGTTGTACAAGTAAGTTAAGGTCAAAAGGATAAAGGAAAGATGAGGTCTTATTGATGCTAATTTGTGAGTGGGGCTGGAAGACATAGGTTGGTCTTCAAATGAATACTTTGATCCGATGTGCGTTAGTGAGAGAGACATTGTGGTTATTCAAATCAAGAAGGACAGTGATATAATTAAAGAACAACATAGATCGATATGAGGTTCTGAGTGGCTTAAAAGTTGATCAATCTTCAAAAGTCGATGGAATGAATGCCATGTTGAGGAACGAAATACCAGAGGCCGCTGGCAACTAGTTCAATTCCTCTCTGGCCATAAGCAAGGTGCCAGAGGACAGCCGATGTGGTACCATGAGTCATGAGGTGACGAAATAATGAAAATTACCAACTGGTCAGTTTAAACGGTGTTTGGAAAAATGGCAGCAATTCTAAGAAACAATTGATCTGCATTTGGAGAGGCAGGGATTAATGAAAAACAGTCAGCATGGCTTTATTTTTGCGGCGGCCAATACTGAACAACGTGATTGAACTTTCCGATAGAGAGACCAGGTGTCCAAAGGAGGGAATTGCAAGTGCAGTAGTCTTCTTGAACCTCAGCCAAGCTATTGATAAGGTCCCTAATTGGAGACATATAACGAAGGTAAGAGTCCCTTGGATCCAATTAAATTTGGCAAATTGAATTCAACATTGGCTATGTTGCCAAAGGTTGGTATGAAGCAATGGTGTGTATGTGGATACAGGTGATAAATCTCGTTGAATAGTGGAGCAGGTCTGTGGGGCAGGACACGCTCCACAAGAGTTTTGCTCCACAGTGAGCAGGGACCTCTGTTATATACCATTGTCAAGTATCTCTTTCTCTTATTTTATCGTGGAACTTAGTGGCGGATTAACTACCACCCTTAGCCTGAGCTTTAGTAAGGCCAACTGACCTTGCCCCCTGCCCCCTGCCCCAACCTTCGTTGAATAGAATAAAGTGACGTTAAGTGACGTGAGATAACTTATATCGTTGTGCTATGTATAATGTACTACATGTATAATATCATAAAGTTATATGAATCAATTACAACCCTTTTATTCATTTATTTTTCATTTTCTTAACATTTGTACTTTAAAAAGCTTCCGTGATTTTTGGTTTACAAAAGTGTCGATGACAGCATGTAAATCAACAGATCGAAGCATTTCTGATTCAACGTGCATCAGTGCCAGATGACTGAATGGGAGTGATTTAGATGCCGAGGATTTTGATGATGATGTTGATATTGGTGAATTATCAGATGATGATCGTGAATTTGATGATACATTGATAGCACTGGAGGCAGTGGTGACAGTCATCTTAATGTGGTGTGGGACTATCACTATGTAAGGGTGAATGTTGACAAATGTACGATACGTAATTAATTATGCACTAAAATTAGTGTGTATACATGTTATAGCATGGCGATAAACTCTTTGTTGCATTTATTTTGTATTTATTTGCATGTAGTACAAGTCCGGGGTTGAAGCTCCTCTATGTATAGGTATTTGCTATATTAATTGACCTACGGGGTATAGTTATGAAAATTTATTCACCCTTAAAAGGGTTCAACCAATTTTTTTTTTGCTCTCGGGCCCCCCTCCCTTCAGGACCCCTCGGCTTAAGCCTACTCAGCCTAATAGCTAATCCGCCAGTGGTGGAATTGTGTGCAACTTCGACACTGAAAATAACTCGGATCTAATAAAAGCAAAATACTGCAGATGGTGGAGTCTGAGACAAAAACAGAAAAAAGATCGGAAGTGTCAGCAAGCCTGGTAGCAGCTGTGGGGAGAGAATAGCGCCAAAGAGATTCAAGTATAGATGACCATTCGTCAGAACTGTGACGAAAGAACATCCAGGCTCTAAATTCTGGCTCCATTCTCTCCCTACGGATGCCGTCGGAGCTGCTGAAATTTTCGAGCATTTTCTGTTTTTGATAACTCTTTTCCGCCTGGGAGTGTGCATCAATGCATTTGTAGGTGAATACATGAGTTGAAACAGGTTGCATGGGAAGATAATTGGGGAATTCCATTCAGAAGCCATTGTGGGTTCACTGCTGCCCCATAAGATCCATATTCTACTGCGTTTAGCTCGAGACGGCTTTTATGTAACAGTTGTGAATCCATTGTCTCAAATCAGACATCCTCCAAAACGAGTGAGCAAACAGGATATCCGCTGGTATTCACAGGAAGAAACTGAAATCCCGGTCATTCAAAACATGGGAAAATGTCAATTTGGAGCGGAAAAAAGGGAGTAGGACATTAGGCCAGCTAAAGCAATGCCAATTGCCATTGGAAGGCACCGAGTTCTTCCAGATGAAATTTCAATAATTCATCTCCAAGTGAAAAAAAGGGAAATGGAATCATTTCCCCCCCGTAGTTATCCATATAAAAATATAATTGTTTGCTGTGAACGCTGCTATGTACGTTTCTCTGAGGTATCCATCTCCCGGCATTCCGGATGAAAAAAACTATTGGAAACTGCACCTGAATCTCCACTTGTTCGTTTCACCGCAACAGACAAATCTGGAACATTGATTGCAAGAAATGATTTTATGAGCTGAGTATGTTGGACCTACACAGGGGAAGTGCCAGAGGATGGAGGACAGTTAATGTTATGGCAGATTTCAAAAGGTAGTAGAGATGACCCAAGAAATTACTGACCAATGGGTCTCATGGCAGTGGAAGAAAAACTATTGGAAAACATTCTGAAGTATAGCATTAATGTCCACTTGGGAACGGATGGATTAATTAGGGATACTGAACATGGCTTTGTCAGAGGCAGGTCATGCTTTTTCACTTCGTCCCAATTTTTCCAAAATGTGGGTAATTTTGTGCGTGAAAGAATTTCAGTTGATGCAGTTTATGTGAATTTTAACACAGCTTCTGACAAGGTCCCACATTGGACCTTGATTGAAAGATTGATTAGATGAGATTGATTGAAAAGGTTATAGCACGTGGAAATCGAGGAAACTTTGCGAGATGGATCAAAAACTGGTTTGGTAATCGGACTCAACCAGTCGTGGATGAAGGCAGTTCAGGAGGCGGGATGTCGGTGTCCAGCGGTTTAAGTATCAGTACCAGGAGCCTTATAGTTTGTTATAGATGAAGCGGCGCGGGGGGGGGGGGGGGGGGGGTGGGAGGGGGGGGTGGGAGGGGGGTGGGGGGGGATGATAAGAACGTTTGCAGACAATACCAGATTGGTACGGCGCTTATATGTTGCAGGAAGTTGCAGGAGGCAGAGCAATTTCAGATAGTGTTTAACGCTGATAAGTGCGGGGCGATCCACTTTGCAATGATACACAATGTGTGACAGTACGTCATGTATGGCATTACACTGGAAATCTCAGACGATTAGAGGATTCTTTGGCAATGTATTCACAGATCCCTGAAGTTGACAGGACAGGTTAATCGGATAATTTGGTGAGGTCACAGCTGGAGTAAGGTGTGTAGTTTTGATCACCACATGATCTGAAGGATGTGATTGCACTGGAGGGGATGTAGTGGAGATTCACCCGGATGTTGCCTTGGATGCAACATTTAAGTTGTGGTTGGGTAGGCCTGGGCTGTTTTCACAACATGCAAGGCGATTAGCTAAGTGCTGGTAAATGGGATGAGGTGCGAGTTCAGCTGTTTCCGCGTGTCAGGGCAGTCTCAATTGGCAGAAATTTGTCTTCTGCACTATATAATTATATGATTCTGCGATAGTGAAAAAAGTCATATGGGGCACATGCTTTCATGAGTCGGGGTACAAATTATAAGAACAAGGAGGTAATGCTGGAGTTGGAGAGAACGTTGGTAAGGTTCGAACACTGCATCCAGTTATGGTCACCTCTGTATAGGAAGGATTTGATTGCACTAGAGGGGGTACAAATGTGTTCCATCAGCATTTTGCCTGAGATGGAGGATTTGAACTATAAGGTGAGACTGGATAGGCTTTGATTTTCTTTGGTGATTCGATTTGGTTTCCTTTGGATTGTTTTTTTTCTGAATTTAAGCGCATAAGTATATCAGGCAATAAAGAAGGGAATGCTGCGTTGGCCTTCATAGCAGAGATGGATGTTTTGTTCAATTGCATAGGACGTTGGTAAGGCCACACCTGGAGTATTGTGTCCAGTTTTGTTGTCCTTATCTGAGGAAGGATGTCCTTGCTATTGGGAGAGTGCAACGCAGGTTTACCAGGCTGGTTCCTGAGATGACAGATCTGCCATATGAGGTGAGATTCAGTAGGTTAGTATTTTATATATATATATATATATATATATATATATATATATATATATATATATATATATATATATATATATTGATTCTTAGAAATGTGAGAGGGAATCTCAGAGAAACCTATGAAATTCTAACAGGATTAAAATAAAAGTTGATTTATTAGTCACAAGTAAGGCTTACATAAGCATTGCAACGTACCTCCTGTGAATTTCCCCTCGTCGCCACACTCCGGCACCTGTTCGGGTCAATTCACCTCACCAGCACGTCTTTCAGAATCTGGGAGGAAACTGGAGCACCCGCAGGAAACCCATGCATGCACGTGGAGAACGTACAAACTCCGCACAGACAGTGACCCTAATTGAATACGAACTCGAGTCCCTGGCTTTGTGAGGCAGCAGTGCTAACCACTGTGCCACCGTGCCGCTCCAGGCAGAGACAGAGCAGATTCAGAAATTTAGGTTCGAGGTGGTAGTGGAGTCCAGAACAAATACATATAGTTTTACTATTAGGTATATACGTTTTAGGACTGAGATGAGGAGAAATTTGGAGCAGGCCTGAAGTGCTAAATGGTCTACTCTTGATTTGATTTTCTATGTTTGCATGTTTCGACCAGTGAAGGCTAAGGAGGGAACAAGTTTCAGCTGCGTAGGATTATGATGGCTAAGACTGAGTAGAGAATGTTTGTTCCCCTTGGTGGGGGGCCAATAATGAAGCGGGATTGTTCCGGTGTTAAGGACAGGCGTTTTAGACGGGATTTGAGAAAACAATACTTTTTTCACTCAGAATGGAATGTACTGCTTGGGAAGGTGTTCGAATTCGGGAATCTCATAAACTTAAGAAAACATAAGTGAATGAGGGCTTGACATATCATAACATCCAATGGCACGGGGCAACTGCAGAGAAATGCGATTAGTGTGTCTTTACTGGTCAATATTGTCGGTGCATGCAGAATTGGCCGAAGGGCCTATTTTGCACTGAATGAATCTATGATTTAATGCGACATTTTCTAACTTTGTCCCTTTGTATCAATGCTGGAGCATCCAAACCGGAATGAGAAACCAGACCTGCAGAAGAAGTGGTGATTAGAACAAAGAACAAAGAACAGTACAGCACAGGAAACAGGCCCTTCGGCCCTCCAAGCCTGTGCCGCTCCTTGGTCCAACTAGACCAATCGTTTGTATCCCTCCATTCCCAGGCTGCTCATGTGACTATCCAGATAAGTCTTAAACGATGTCAGCGTGCCTGCCTGCACCACCCTACTTGGCAGCGCATTCCAGGCCCCCACCACCCTCTGTGTAAAAAACGTCCCTCTGATGTCTGAGTTATACTTCGCCCCTCTCAGCTTGAGCCCGTGACCCCTCGTGATCGTCACCTCCGACCTGGGAAAAAGCTTCCCACTGTTCACCCTATCTATACACTTCATAATCTTGTATACCTCTATTAGATCTCCCCTCATTCTCCGTCTTTCCAAGGAGAACAACCCCAGTCTACCCAATCTCTCCTCATAGCTAAGACCCTCCATACCAGGCAACATCCTGGTAAACCTTCACTGCACTCTCTCCAATGCCTCCACGTCCTTCTGGTAGTGCGGCGACCAGAACTGGACACAGTACTCCAAATGTGGCCTAACCAGCGTTCTATACAGCTGCATCATCAGACTCCAGCTTTTATACTCTATACCCCGTCCTATAAAGGCAAGCATACCATATGCCTTCTTCACCACCTTCTCCACCTGTGTTGCCACCTTCAAGGATTTGTGGACTTGCACACCGAGGTCCCTCTGTGTTTCTATACTCCTGATGACTCTGCCATTTATTGTATAACTCCTCCCTACATTATTTCTTCCAAAATGCATCACTTCGCATTTATCCGGATTAAACTCCATCTGCCACCTCTCCGTCCAATTTTCCAGCCTATCCATATCCTGCTGTATTGCCTGACAATGTTCTTCACTATCCGCAATTCCAGCCATCTTCGTGTCATTCGCAAACTTGCTGATAACACCAGTTACACCTTCTTCCAAATCATTAATATATATCACAAATAGCAGAGGTCCTAGTACAGAGCCCTGCGGAACACCACTGGTCACAGACCTCCAGCCGGAAAAAGACCCTTCGACCACTACCCTCTGTCTCCTATGGCCAAGCCAGTTCTCCACCCATCTAGCCACTTCTCCTTGTATCCCATGAGCCTTAACCTTCTTAACCAACCTGCCATGTGGGACTTTGTCAAATGCCTTACTGAAATCCATATAGACGGCATCCACGGCCCTTCCTTCATCAACCGTTTTTGTCACTTCCTCAAAAAACTCCACCAAATTTGTAAGGCACGACCTCCCTCTTACAAAACCATGCTGTCTGTCACTAATGAGATTGTTTCGTTCTAAATGCACATACATCCTGTCTCTAAGAATCCTCTCCAACAACTTCCCTACCACGGACGTCAAGCTCACCGGCCTATAATTTCCTGGGTTATCCCTGGTACCCTTCTTAAACAACGGGACCACATTCGCTATCCTCCAATCCTCAGGGACCTCACCCGTGTCCAAAGAAGCGACAAAGATTTCCGTCAGAGGCCCAGCAATTTCACCTCTCGTCTCCCTGAGCAGTCGAGGAAAGATGCCATCAGGCCCTGGGGCTTTGTCAGTTTTAATGTTCCCTAAAAAACCTAACACTTCCTCTCTTGTAATGGAGATTTTCTCTAACGGGTCAACACCTCCCTCCGAGACACTCCCGGTTAACACGCCTCTCTCCTTTGTGAATACCGATGCAAAGTATTCATTTAGGATCTCCCCTATTCCCTTGGGTTCTAAGCATAATTCTCCTCCTTTGTCCCTGAGAGGTCCGATTTTCTCCCTGACAACTCTTTTGTTCCTAACGTATGAATAGAATGCCTTAGGATTCTCCTTAATCCTGCCTGCCAAGAACATCTCGTGACCTCTTTTTGCCCTTCTAGCTCCCCGTTTGAGATCTTTCCTACTCTCTCTGTATTCCTGCAGAGCTCCATCTGTTTTCAGTTGCCTGGACTTAACGTACGCCTCCCTTTTCATTTTAATCAGATCCTCAATTTCCCTGGTTATCCACGGCTCTCGAATCCTACCTTTCCTATCCTTCCTTTTTACAGGCACATGCCTATCCTGCAGCCTTATCAATAGTTCCTTAAAGGACTCCCACATGCCAGACGCGGACTTACCCTCGAACATCCTCTCCCAATCAACATCCACCAATTCCTGCCTAATCCGGCTATAGTCAGCCTTCCCCCAATTTAGCACCCTGCCCGTAGGACAGCACTCATCCTTGTCCATTACTATCCTAAAGTTAACAGAGTTAATCAGGTGGATTGGCTATGATAAATTGACCCTAGCTTCAGGGGATTAACAAGGAAACATGTGAAGTTATAGGAAAAGGGCTTTGGTGGGATTGTGGTCGAGGCAGGCTCGATGGGCCGAATGACCTCCATCTACACCGTAGGGGTTCTATGATTCTATCATTTATGTTTATTCGCCTGTACACCTGATTGGATTTATTATTGACTCTCTTGTATTAATTGACGCTGTAGTTAATTATATGAAAAGATTTGATAACATCTATCTGGCATTCACCTGATGATAGGATTCCACACCTTTAAGAACAACCACTTCTATTCATATTGCGCCATTTCCCAGTAAAATATCTCAATGTTCTTCAACTGCACTCTCAGCAAAACTTCATCATCAAAGCACTTCAGAAGATTTTGGGATACATGATTAACCACATCAGGGAGGAACAAGGGGTGGAGACCACGGGACGGAGAGGAGCAGTGAGGGAATTCCAGAACGTTGTGCCCAGGAAGGAGAAGGCATGTTCACTTTGGATGGAGTGATGAGATTCGGGTGATTATTTTTGGAGAGCAGAGATCTCTCAAAATTTGCGATTAAGGAAATAAAGATGTCAAGATCAGGAAGGGAGTTTAAACACACAGCAGCATATATTAAAATTTGCTCATTCCATGAGATGTGAGTATCGCCTATTCCCGCATCACCCTTGAGAAAGTCGGGATGTGATGCGATTTACGTGGTTCTGTTCATCTGAACTGCTGTTCGGAAATTAATTCACCAGTTCTGATCACGTGACACTTAAGATAGGTGGATATACTTGCGAATCCACATGTCCAGTGGTGTGGATCATAATTTGCACATGTTGATATACCCACGCATCTGCTGCCCTTACACTTTTAGTTGGCGGAGGCCGCGAGGTTGGAAGCCGCTTTCAATGCAGCTTGAGTTAGTTCTGCAGTGCATCTTATGGATGGTCATCATCGCTTAATCGCCGACTGATGAAATTAGACCAGCACATTTGTTGATTGCTGAATGTGACCTGGTAAGGATTAGTACCTTGCTCACAGAATTTTGCATTTCCTCTAATTTGATGATGTTTTCTTGTGGGGGAACGAATAGTCAGGACGAGAGGAAAAGGATATGTGGTTGAAGAGTACAGCAGCAGGTTATCTGAGACGGATGGTCAGGCAATATTACTGAGGCAGCATCACTTTGAACAGGGATGGTAAGTCTGAGTGTTTTATATGTGGTAACTTGTATTAGTCGCCGAGGGGGCACATACTGATTTGAAATAGAACGGAGGACAAGAAAGAGCGACAGGATTAGGCGAATTCAAAATTTAGAATTTCAAGTTTTGACAGGAATACAGCAGTGACCTTTGAAAGATCTGTGCAATGAATGTCATGAATACTTGCTGTAGAAAGTTGGTTTAAAAAGTTACAATCCAGAGCCACATCAACTACCGTATTTTGCTCCCATAAGATTTACTGACCTGTTTCTTCAAGAGTTACAGACTTCTTGGACTGCAATGGCTGTACCATAAGCATGGCACCAAGTACCACGCGCAGTACTTTCCCAATTTTCCAATGAGTGGAAATAAGATTACTTGAGTCTGGCGTACATGAGCTGTATTAAATATTAAATTGTTCACTCACCTGATGTGGGGATTTGCTCCGTGATGGTCTTCACTGAAGGACAGCTCAATACAGGCACAGGTAGTTATTGTAATAAAGGATTAAATTTGTCTCCAAAGCAGGTTATTTATCAGTAACGTTCACAAAAACTTCGAATGGGCGATTCAAACAGGGACTCATATTAAAATACAGATGTTGTGTGAAATTAAATTGTCTCATATTGCATCTGTTTACTTTGTCATTTATCTTCACCTTTGTTGTACCAGTTATTTAATCTTCCATTCTGCAGTATATTCTGTGTGCGTTGTGTGAAGAATAGTAGTCCTAGGGCAAACATATTCACCAATAAACATCACTGGAAAAGATTACCCAGCCATTATGGAGTCAGTGGGATTTTTACCTAAGCTAAATTCTCTGCAACATTTCGTATCTTATATAAGTGGCAGCATTCCATCATTGGCTGTGAGGCTCTTTGCGACGTTCTGAGGCTGTATAAGGCATTATAATAATTCGGCCGTTACTTTATATAATCACCGCCCTTTTTGGTTGCAGCATTTCTCCCTCCCTGTGTCCCTGTCTGCGATTAGATTGGGTTGTTTTCCGACTCCATTCTCTCCTCTGTCTCGTTCTTCATCTATTTCTGGCACGACCTTTCTCTGAGATCACCTCGATCTTTCCTCCTCATCTAGCTTTCTCTTTCAGCCCATGTTTCAATCATTCTGAGTCAATAGTTGTTCATGTGATGAATATTTGCCTCTGGCGTAGAACTGCCTGGTGCCCAGTCGCTATCTTACCTGCTGCACGTCAGCAAAACGCAAGCAATGAGACATCCCGTTTATGATCGGTGGGATCAGCTGTCTCTGGGAACCAAACACAAACTCCCCACTATTGGCTTTGAATAATCTGCAGCAATAAGTGCTTGATCGTTTCTCAGTTCCTTCAGCCGTTCCCTCACATCATATTAAAGGATGCAAATGGTTGGGGACTGGCATGCTGTCCGATCTGGAGCATCAAGCCAACAATTCTTTCTGTAGGTAATTTTGGATGATTTAGCCTCATCCATTATATTCACATGCGGGGCTGCCTCACTTTGGCGCCTCCTATTATTTGTTCAATTCTAATGGCTACCGGCCTATAATTCTCATGTTTTTCTTTGCAGCCCTTCTTAAATAAGGGCACAACATTTGCTTCCCTCCAGTCTTCTGGTACCTGGCCCATGGCTAACGATTATGTAAATACGTCAACAGGGCTCCCGTAACTTCTTCTCGAGCATCACGGAGTGTTCTTTGCTATGCCTGGTCAGGATCAGGATATCTGTCGATCTTCGTACATTTTAACATGTCGATCAACTCCTTTCCTGTAATGCAAACTGTCCCCAATATATCACCGCGAACTATCCCGTGTTTCCAAGTCTTAATGTCTTTCTCCATGGTAAACACAGTGGAGAATTATTATTTGAGAAACTCGCCTATCTTCCGCGGTTCCGCACATATGCGTCCACTTTGGTCCTGGAGGGGTCATATTCTCTCTCTCGTTATTATTTTTCCTTTAATATACTTAAAGAATATATTTCGATTCACCTTAATCCTCTCGGCCAAAGCTACCTTATGCGCCCCTTTTGCCCTCTAAATTTCCTTCTTGAGTATACTCCTGGATTGCTTTTATGCCTCCAGGGAATGCTTTGATTTTCGGTGCTTGTACCTAAGCCTTCTTTCTTATTTTCCTGACCAAAGTTAAATGTGTTTTGTCGTCAAGAATTCCTTTCTCCTGTCAGCATTGCCATTCATCTTAACAGGAACAGATAGACCCGAATCACGAGCTATTTAACTTTTAAAGGCTTCCTACTTGCTGCAGATCCCTTTGCCCCCAAACAGGCTACTGCAATCAACCCTTGCAAGCTCCTGTCTATTTCAAGCAAAATTCGCCTTGCCCCATTTTCGAACTTGCACCTGTGGACCGTTTCCATAACTATTTTAAAATGTATCGATCTATGGTCACTGGTCCCAAAATAAACCCCACCATCACCTCGGTCACTTCCCCTGCCCAATTCCCAAGTGTCGGTCAAGTTTTGTTGATTACCGAGTAGGACCTTCCACATACTGCCTGAGGAAACGTTCCAGGAACACACTTAACAAATAATTCCACCCTATCTCAGCCCGTAACACTGTGGCCTGAGGATGATCTGAAAATGTTCATTTCATGAGAAACAATTCAGCAGACTCGCCAATTGGCTTAAGTGGAAAAAATAGCCAATTTAACAAAAAAACGGATAACTTGGAAAATATTGTTGTAGAGCTACAATATAAACCTACTGATATCAGAATGTATGATATTTTTAGTTATGAGGAGAGGTTGGAGAAACTTGGTTTGTTCTCACTGGAACGACGGAGGTTGAGGGGCGACCTGATAGAAGTCTACAAGATTATGAGAGGCATGGACAGAGTGGATCGTCAGAAGCTTTTTCGCAAGGTGGAAGAGTCAATTACGAGGGGGCACAGGGGGCAGATTTTGTACACAGAGTGCAGGGGGTGCCTGGAATTCATTGCCGGGGGAGGTAGTGGAAGCGGATTCGGTCGTGACTTTGAAGGAGCGTCTTGACAAATACATGAGTAGGATGCGAATAGAGGAATATGGTCCAATGAATGGTAGGGGGTTTTTGTTAAGTCGGGCAGCATGGTCGGTGCAGGCTTGGTGGGCCGAATGGCCTTTTCCTGTGCTGCAATTTTCTTTGTTCTCTGCTCTGTGTTCTATAATGATTTACACGGGCGTGTATTGAATAAATATATGCAGTGAAACAAATAATAGATGAGCTTATCATGTGAACAAATTAAAATGATAGGCACACTTTCGTCAAATAATTTCGCAGAAGTTAAAACGATGCAAGTTTAGTATAACTATAATCCATTACAGAACAGAAATCTGCTTATTCACAAGTATTCAGAAAAATTCACATCAGTGAAATTTCTATCAAATATGCATGTTTCTTCAATAAAATTTTAAATATTTGTCAACAATATTATTAGTGGTTTAGGCAGAATTGTGATTTTATTCCCAAATGCTTTTCGTTAACGTTTCATCAATGAATCAATTTCAGCCAAATGCTGTGATCTCGCAGAGGAGACCCAGGCTAATCATTTCACTTTTGTCAATAGCTTTACAAGACCGCTGATGCAGGATTTGAATTCACTTTACGCCTGACACATCAGCAAAATAATCAAAGCACTTTGCAGCTAATGCAGCGGTTTCACGTTAAGTCTCAACAACAGAAATTGCTGGAAAATTTTAGCAGGTCTGATAGCATCTACGGAGAGAGAGTAGAGCCAATGTTTCGAGTGTGGATGACCCAGAGCTTCAAAACTCGAAACATTGGCTCTGTTCTCTCTCCAGAGATGCTGTCAGACCTGTTGAGATTTTCCAACATTTTCAGTTTTTATTTTAGATTCAAGTATCCGCAGTATTTTGCTTGTATTTAAATAAAGTTCCTGTTTTACTGAAGCAAAGCTGCATCCAATCTGAACAGGCAAAGCTGCAGGTAAAGATGTGATGATGTTCAATTCGTAAGTTTGACCAGGAAAGCAATATACTTTTATTTTATTCATTACAGGATTTAGGTGTTGCTGGCAGGACCAACATATATCTCCCAACCCTAGTTGCCAATGAGAGGTGGTGACGCACTGTCCTCTTGAAACGCTGCAGCCTGATAGGTGTAGGACTAGCCAAATTAAATTAGGAGGGGATTCTAGGATTTGGGCCATGTAACAGAGGAGCACATGACCTGTATTTCGAAATCAGGATGACACGTGTATTGGGGGAGGCACTGCCGGTGCTGACATTTGCTGTCCTTCTCCGTATAGATTGCCGTGATCCTGGATTTAGAAGGTGTAGACTAAAGGGCCTTTGTATTTGATATAGTAGTGTAGGTGGTAAACATGTCTGCAACTGTAGGTCGTTGGTGGGATTGATTTTTTCTGGACAGGATGTCAATGAACCTGGATGCATATCTTGGATGTGACGAGTTTCGTGAGTGTTATTGGAGCAACACCTTCGCCAAGGAAGCGGAGAGCATTCCATTACACCCATAACTTGTTCCTTGTTGATTGTGGATAGGCTCTGGGAGAGAGCAGGCGAGTTGATCGCTGCACTGTTCGAGCCACAATAATTAAATGGCTACTCCTCTTCGCTTTCTGGACAATGCTAACCCCCAGCATGTTGATATCGGTGGATTAAGCAATGGAAATGCAATACAATTTCCAGGAACAGTTGTTACATCTTCACTTGTTGGAGATGGTCTTTACCTGGTCCTTGCATGGCGTGAATATTACTTGCCGCTTGTCAGACCAAGCCTGAATGCTGCCCATGACTTGTTTGATTTGGATGTGGAATGCTTCAGTAACCAATAGGAGTGGTGCCATTAACTGTTCAGTCATCAGCAGACATCTGCACTTGTCACCTTACGATGGAGGGAAGGTTATTGCTGAAGCGGCTGGAGATTGTTGGAACAAGGATATTATGCAACGGAACAGTGATGTAATGGAGTTTCGGTGCTTGACCTCAAATAAGCGTGACTATCTTCTTTCTACCCGGAAATGATTCCAACAAGCAGACTGTTCCTGCGATTTCCATTCAGTCAAGTTCTAGTGGGGGATCTTGAAGCCATACTCGGTCAAATTTTGCCTTGATATCAAGGGCTGTTACTCTGACTTCACTTGTGCACATCTTTAAAAAAAAGCATTGAATAATTCACATTAATGCGGTAATTCATTCGCTCCCCGACAGAGTCCTATTTCTTATTGCTGCACTGGATAGGCCGGCTTTGAGGCTTGCGATCAAATTCAAGGAAGGGGCATTGCACCCAGGACCTTAGGAGTCAGATGTGAGCGTTGTTCCATCCATACTGCAGTTTCACTCGAAATTAGAATTACAAAAGGAATGATTTCAATACATAGCATGTTCGTTTCAAATTCATGGATACATCGCAAATCAGTCTGCAAAAGAGAAAAGGGAGACACTGGTAGAGCCGGATCCGCACTTGAATTCAGCCTGACTCTAACACCTCAGAAGCTGCATTGATTCACTGATGAGCCGATAGCTAATGTGAACTCAGATTGATTCAACTGTCTTTCAGATTATTTTTAGTTTTCTTAGCTCTCGAGCATTTAGAGTAAGTTCAAAGTTCAGACTCTTTTCATATGTGGGCAATGGCATTGATCTACATTCACCCAGGCCGCGATTGGCACGTTGTTCCAATTAGTGCGATAAGGTGAAACTGTTTTACAAGCCATCTCATTCAGGGTAGAAAACTTCAAAGGCTTGTTTAGATCGAGAGACAGGTTGTGGCACCAGATGATGAAGGGTTCAATGGTCTGGTTACAGATCAACAACTTGAAATAATCTCGAATACAACTGTATTACCGTAGTTGGTGCTGTTTTGATAACGTTTTTTGGGCGTGGTGTCTGTGAGTGTGGGCTGTATGGTGGAGCTGTAAATTCCAGATTGCGAGCTATTCTTGAAGGTAATAATTCCGTCCAATTTCGTTAGAGATTAGCAATGGCATTTCATTCATAAAGGGAGCTGAACTGACTTTATAATAAATTTATCGACACTTTGCAGGAAAGTTCAGTTGCAAAAGACAAACTAGTATTCTAATCCACTCCAATGTAGAAAGGTGTATTTTAAAAAAAATGTTGTGTCTCGCAACCAAGTGATTTGTTCGATTGAAGTTGCAATGTGAAATTATGACACATTCCTGGTGTCCTTCATCAGAGGGTCTCCCCAGCTAATTACTGTTTGTTTGGAGTGGAAACACTTGTAACAACCTTAGACCTGCAGTCAGTTATTCGGCTGATAAATCATTTTAACAATTGAGGTAATCGGATATTTTACAGCTTTCTTCAGCTGCTCTCTGAACTTGGATTGAGTCACAACATATATAAATGTGTTTGTGCAGCAACTTACATTCACCAACAGGAAGCCAGTTTGGATGAAGATATATAACGAATCTTCATCATTGAAGCATGACTCAATGTCACATAAACAATCGAGAGCATATAAAAGCCACAGAATAAGGAAACTACCGGATATGCTGAAAAGTAATATTGCAGACTGTTTTCTGCTCTCCATCTCAGGGTCACGTTGATTATCTTTCTTGCTCTGTCCCCGCAACATCTTACGGACTTGACTCACGACTAAAATGTGTCTGACAGTTAAGACGTTGAGCAGCAAAATTATGAGAAATGGCAAAAATGGAGTTGAAACTGTGTCAAACCAGTTAAATGCCATCCAACCAGGCTCTGTAAAAAGCTTCGATGATACAGAGCAGAACCATTGCACATTGTCGGTGATTTCATTAGTTTCCTGGATAAAGTACCAGGGAAGGTTCTTTAAACAGAGCAGGATGGCAGTTGTTGTTAGAACAACTGCTGCAGTTTGCTCTGTGCAATATTTTGTTTTCAGCTTCTGGCAACAAATGGCCACAAATCGATCAAAAGTGAAAGCAACTGTAAACCAAACAGAACAATCTCTGGATGCATAACTCAGCGCAACACGTGCACTACAGACCACAGTGAGGTCCAGAAAACACAATGGGAAATAATAATAATTGACCTGATTCAATATGACCTCAATAACAATGACAAGTACATCTGCCGTTGCCACGGCCACAAGGTAGCGGGTGGTCCAGAGAGAGAGGCCACATTTTCCCTGGTACAGGATGACAATCGTTACAAAGTTAACTGTAAGAGAGAGAGAGAGAGAGGAGACCAGGCTCAACATTTCCACTTGAAGTTAAACACGTCTACACCCAGTTAGAATAGCTTGGATTTTACCATGAAATTGTTAAGAAAAATGAATACATTTAGGGAAAGTTACAAAAAAGAGCACATGTTGGGTTAATACCTCTTCCCCGACGACCCTCACACTTCCTCAATGACCTGAGATCGAAATGAATCCTCAATCAAAGCATTTGCTGTTTCTGCTTTAAGAGCAGTCAGCCCAACATGGGAATCGAAGTGGGCGAGGGGTGAACCAAATAAATGTCCCTTGACCTCGGACGGGATTCTATTGATTCGGGACGAGCGAGGCCGTAAAATCCCGCCCATTGAGTCGGACGAGGTATGGAAAGATATATCCTGCTGAACCAGGAAGGGATATTTCTTTGGGTGAACATTTTGATAATATACATCAATGTATAGAGGAATGGAAATGAAACAGTGTTCTGTGCATCTCAGAAACAGTGTATGAATACAGTAGACACAGCTGCCGCAATGTGAGTGCTTTGTTACAGTGTGCTCCCTCAATGCGAGCTATGCTTGAAGAAACAATATTAATATGTATCTGCGACTACTGTGGTTAGCTCGTAGGTGTCCACCACTGCCAAATGGCGGAGTCGACAGAATAACACAGTTGGAACTTCATAATTGCTTTCCAAATGTGGTAAGTCATAGAGTCACAGAGGTTTACAGCATGGAAACAGTCCCTTCGGCCCAAGTTGTCCATGCCGCCCAGTTTTTACCACAGAGCTAGTCCCAATTGCCCGCATTTGGCCCACATCCCTCTATTGCCGTCTTACCCATGCAACTCTCTAAATACTTTTTAAAGACAGAATTGTACCCACCTCTATTAGTGAACCTGGCAGCTCGTACCAGACCCTCTCTGTGAAAAAATTGCCCCTCATACCCTTTTGTATCTCTCCCATCTCACCTTAGCCTTCTATGTTTATACTCGCCTAATTTTGTGAAAATGCATGGGTCAAGGGTGGGTACCGGTAGACAGGAAGGTGGGTTGAAGTGTGTCTACTTCAATGCAAGGAGCATCCAGAACAAGGTAGATGAACTTGGGGTGTGGATTGGTACTTGGGAATACGATGTTGTGGCCATTACGGAGACGTGAGTAGAACAAGGACAGGAATGGTTGTTGGACGTTCCGGGGTATAGATGTTTCACTAAGTGTAGGGAAGCTGGTAAAAGAGGTGGAGGAGTGGCATTGTTAATCAAAGATAGTTTAACGGCTGCGGAAAGGCACTTCGAGGGGGATCTGCACACTGAGGTAATATGGGCTGAGGTTAGAAATAGGAAAGGAGCGGTCACGTTGTTAGGAGTTTACTATAGGCCCCCAAATAGTAATAGAGATGTGGAGGAAGAAATTGCGAAGTATATTATGGATGTGTGTGGGGGTCACAGGGTAGTTGTCATGGGGGACTTTAAATTTCCAAATATTGATTGGAATCTTTGTAGGTCAAATAGTTCGGATGGGGCAGTTTTTGTGCAGTGTGTGCAGGAGGGTTTCCTGACACAATATGTGGATAGGCCGACAAGAGGTGAGGCCACATTGGATTTGGAACTGGGAAATGAAACGGGCAAAGTGTTAGATTTGGTTGTAGGAGAGCACTTTGGAGATAGTGACCACAATTCGGTGTCTTTTGTTATTGCAATGGAGAGGGATAGGGCCGTACGGCAGGGCAAGGTTTACAATTGGGGGAGAGGTAATTATGATGCGATTAGGCAAGAATTAGGGGGCATAAGTTGGGAACAGAAACTGTCAGAGAAAGGAACTAATGAAAAGTGGAACTTTTTCAAGGAACAAATACTGGATGTCCTTGATAGGTATGTCCCTGTCAGGCAGGGAGGAAATGGCCGAGTGAGGGAACCATGGTTCACGAAAGAGGTGGAATGTCTTATGAAAAGGAAGAGGGAAGCTTATGTAGGGATGAGGAAACAAGGTTCAGATGGCTCGATTGAGGGTTACAAGTTAGCAAGGAATGAGCTGAAAAAGGGGCTGAGGAGAGCTAGGAGGGGACACGAGAAGTACTTGGCGGGTCGGATCAAGGAAAACCCCAAGGCTTTTTACTCTTATGTGAAGAATAAAAAAATGACCAGGGTGAGGTTAGGGCCGGTCAAGGACAGTAGTGGAAACTTGTGTATGGAGTCAGTAAAAATAGGCGAGGCGATGAATGAATACTTTTCTTCAGTGTTCACCAAGGAGAGGGGCCATGTTTTTGAGGAAGAGAAGGTGTTACAGGCTAATAGGCTGGAGGAAATAGATGTTCGGAGGGAAGATGTCCTGGCAGTTTTGAATAAACTGAAGGTCGATAGGTCCCCTGGGCCTGATGAAATGTATCCTAGGATTATTTGGGAGGCAAGGGATGAGATTGCAGAGCCTTTGGCTTTGATCTTTGGGTCCTCGCTGTCCACGGGGATGGTGCCAGAGGACCGGAGAATGGCGAATGTTGTTCCTCTGTTTAAGAAAGGGAATAGAAATGACCCTGGTAATTATAGACCGGTTAGTCTTACTTCGGTGACTGGTAAATTGATGGAAAAGGTCCTTAGAGATGGGATTTACGACCATTTAGAAAGATGCGGATTAATCCGGGATAGTCAGCGCGGATTCGTGAAGGGCAAGTCATGCCTCACAAATTTGATATAATTTTTTGAGGAGGTAACTAACTGTGTTGATGAATGTAGGGCAGTTGATATCATATACATGGATTTTAGTAAGGCGTTTGATAAGGTCCCCCATGGTCGGCTTATGATGAAAGTGAAGAGGTGTGGGATAGAGGGAAAGTTGGCCGATTGGATAGGTAATTGGCTTTCTGATCGAAGACAGAGGGTGGTGGTGGATGGAAAATTTTCAGATTGGAGGCAGGTTGCTAGCGGAGTGCCACAGGGATCAGTGCTTGATCCTCTGCTCTTTGTGATTTTTATTAATGACTTAGTGGAGGGGGCTGAAGGGTGGATCAGTAAATTTGCTGATGACACCCAGATTGGTGGAGTAGTGGATGAGGTGGAGGGCTGTTTTAGGCTACAAAGAGACATAGATAGGATGCAAAGCTGGGCTGAAATATGTCAAATGGAGTTTAACCCTGATAAAAGTGAGGTGATTCATTTTGGGAGGACTAATTTAAATGTGGATTACAGGGTCAAATGTTGTGTTCTGAAGACTGTGGAGGAACAGAGAGATCTTGGGGTCCATATCCACAGATCTCTAAAGGTTGCCACTCAAGTGGATAGAGCTGTGAAGAAGGCCTATAGTGTGTTAGCTTTTATTAACAGGGGGTTGGTGTTTAAGAGCCGTGGGGTTTTGCTGCAACTGTACAGGACCTTGGTGAGACCACATTTGGAATATTGTGTGCAGTTCTGGTCACCTCACTATAAGAAGGATGTGGAAGCGCTGGAAAGAGTGCAGAGGAGATTTACCAGGATGCTGCCTGGTTTGGAGGGTAGGTCTTATGAGGAAAGTTTGAGGGAGCTGGGGCTGTTCTCTCTGGAGCGGAGGAGGCTGAGGGGTGACTTAATAGTGGTTTATAAAATGATGAAGGGGATAGATAGAGTGAACGTTCAAATACTATTTCCTCGGGTGGATGGAGCTATTACAAGGGGGCATAACTATAGGGTTCATGGTGGGAGATTTTGGAAGGATATCAGAGGTAGGTTCTTTATGCAGGGACTGGTTGGGATGTGGAATGGACTGCCTGCAGTGATAGTGGAGTCAGACACTTTAGGAACATTTAAGCGGTTATTGGATCGGCACATGGAGCGCACCAGGATGATAGGGAGTGGGATAGCTTGATCTTGGTTTCAGATAAAGCTCGGCACAACATCGTGGGCCGAAGGGCCTGTTCTGTGCTGTACTGTTCTATGTTCTATGTTCTATCTACCTCAACTACTCCACGTATTGCATGTAATACACTACGCATTGTTCGTGCAGAGAACCTGCCCACGGACAGTCCGTTCCAAGAAGAAACTAAGTTGAAAGTATAATTGACCAACTGGGAATGGAGCTACAGCCCCGACTCCACCGCCACCGCCCCCCCCCCCACTCCCCCCCGCCCCCCCCCCCCAACCTCTCTCGCACCTGCTGCACATGTAGGCAGTGCCCCGCTGGCGGTCTGACAACTCGAAGCACGGTGGAATAAATTTAATGTTGAGTAATTTTGTTGTGCTTAGGGATTTTTCTTTATATTATGAATACTGATACGATTGCCTGCCAAGTACTCTCGGTCCACCCTTCAGCCAGCAACGGAGTTAAATATTTGTGTTGACAACTTTTGCTTCAAACTAATCACATCCTTTTATGATGTGTATTGGATACTATTGATCGAGTTTCTAAATTGTCAGACACATTGGAAGGAATTAAATATTTGGTTCTTGGACTGAGTGAGAAAATACTTTGAGTGTTTTTCATTACAGATTACGGAATATTCCACAGCTAAACAACAGTTTTATGGATCAAGACATTCAACACATGACTATATATTTCAGAAATGGAATTCATCCAAAGACCTAAAAATAATTTTCAAGTGATACTAAGCCACAAAACCCATTTTGGACTTGGAGCTGATAAATATTTTCACATGAATGGTTGCTTCAAACAGTTCAAGCATGAGACTTATCCTATCGCTAATGCAATGGCCGAGCATGCAAGATTTGGAAGTGCCTGGATTCAAACAGAAATGTTTGATTTGTGTCTCAGTAATGGTACAGAAATATAGTATTTCGTAGCAGAGATTCTGCAGAATTCCGGAAAGTGTATCTTAACTAATGTTGTGTGTTGTTAAATCGAATGTCTAAGTAAAATCACTGATAAACAATATCAGCGTTTACAAATTAGATGAATCAGGTAACAGGTTTCTCTTGCATATATGTGTACTTTTGCCAATGAGGATTCAAATAGAAATTATTTTGAAAATTCGGCCACTACCTGAGAATTACAGTGGGAAGCAAGCAAACAGCTTGAGAGAGAACTCCCCCCTCCCCCTCCCCATCCCCCCCCCCACCCCCACCACGCTTTGCGTATCTGAAAAGTATCGGGAATAATTGTTCAATGGTATTTGAGTCATTGGACTATGCAATCCAGGATGATGAAATTGATTGGGAAAATACGCAGCACAATTTCTATGGACTCGAAAAACCTTGCACAGATACCTAAAAATGATTTTGACGGTAAGCAGAGAGATGCAGAGAAACATGTGAGAATAAAATTGCTTGAATAGAAAGGTTGGTTAAAAAGGGGAAAAAAACCGGTAGACTATATCGAAAGACAAGAAAATACGTGAAGATAACATACAAATGTGTGTTTTCAACAAATGTTTAAAGAAACAATTGGAACACCCATGTGTGGGTAAAGAATACATATACAAGAGACGGCATGTGAGGCTACATCATGTAGCTGCGATGAAGAATGAGCCATGTTCAGCTACTTGGCAAATAACATTACATGAAATAGTTACCATGGGATGAAGAGAAAGAAAACATCTGAGTTCAGCAATGCACTGACAAGTGCTCCACAGTGAAACTAATTTTGAGCAATTAATTTCACGTCGCTGGAACATTACCGTCATAGTCACATTACATCAAAATAAGACGAATATTATATTGCCACAAATGAAGTCTCGGGAAAACTAATACTTATTTAGAATTAAATACAATGTCTATGCAGTGAAGAGAGATGTCGAGAATCATTTATATATTTGGATGATCTAACATTCAATTGTATGTTATCAAAAAAAGTAGTTGTGATGAACGGAGTGTCAAGAAACAGGGCATTACCAAGGATTTTGGCGAATCTGGATTAGGCCAAAGACCAAAATAGGGATTCTCGAGGAAATTCATCGATTTAATAATAGCCAGTCGCCAGTCAAATGCTGTTTACATGCTGCAGTCACCCTTCAAAGCATGAAGGACGGGGAATCAGCCAGAACCGTCAAGAAAGACAATTGTTCTTTCCTGTTAAAAGGGCAGGTTTTGAGTCAGAGCAAATAGGAAAGGACAGATAGTGCGTGGCTAAGAGGAGATAATACTTCTTCGCTGGAAAGTTGTAGATATAAACCTACATATACACAACATTGAAAGTTAAAACATGCTCTGTGTGTGTGAGTATCAGCGTATCAACATAGTATGCATTTCTGATTGTTGGTGAATTCTGTATTAGAGTTTTCACCCTGCATGCGGCCTATCCTTGAATTAATAGTCTTAACTTGCAACTGATCTTCCTGAGTTTTTAGAAGTCTATCAGAATATAATGAATGATATTTTTTTTTTGTGGGGGGGGGGTGGGTGGTAGGGTAGGGGGGATCATTGAGAGCATGAATGATTTCCAACAGGTCCAAAGAACAAATATAGTATTTTCCCGTCCTGCTCTCAAAGAAACAGAGCAAGAGGCATGATGGGAAGTCATTATTTTTGAATGAGTATGGTTTAAATCATGTCCAAAGATACAAACGGTTAATCAGACTCAGCCTTTAGAAAACACAATACTGTATCGACGCTAGAAAGAGGCAGAACTGCAAAGTAATTGGAAAAGATAGAAATCCAAATTCTCATATTTTGCCTCACCCAGTCTTTTGCAACATCTAATTTTTCAATTAAATGTTATCTAAATCGTAGTTGTGAGGAAAGAACTGAAAAGAAACAGGGCAGTGCCAAGGATTTTGGCTAATTTGGATTTGCCAAAGACTAAAATGGGGAATCTCGCGGACATGAATAGATTTAGTAGAAAATAACCGATATATTCACCAAACCATATATTTGGATTACATTTACAGAGAAACAGATGCCACTTAAAGTGCCCTCATGATCGCAATATCCATGTTCCACTTTTCCACTTCACAGATCACTCCTCACCCGGCTATATCGACCACAAGCTAACATAGAAAACGATGCTGACTGGCATCTTGAGACTCCATTGTAAAGAAAGGAGCCAGACTGTGGATTTAAAACTCTAAAGCGTACCATGAAGCTCAAGCATCGAGCTTTGCGATTGAAACATCCGTCCCCCACCGTAAGAAGCGACATTTGTTTATGTCCAGCGTAAAAGTACGAGCACAAAGAACAAGGGAATCGCAGCAATTGTATCGGCAATTGATAGAAAGTGTTGGGAACAATCACCCAATCGAATGGCAGCTCTCGAGAGAAGCGGAGTTAACATTTGATGGAAATATCCTTAATTTCAAATCTGAGATTATAATTTTCATGGCGAATATCATCATCGTGCCAGAGAAAATAAAGTCACAGTGGTCAGGGAGAACGAAAGTGAAGACATTTAACCTGGCATTGGACAGAGTGATATCTCTCATTATCGCTAAAAAGGGTAATGGAAACATAGAACAGGAAAATTCTTAACTCAACACTTATCTGAAAACAAAAGATTAAGACAAAATGTTAGAATGCACAGGCTGTTTTGCAACACATAATAATTAATAGCAGAGCACAATTGAGCTAAAGTATTAGAAATACTCTCGAATTTTACATCAGAATCCGAGGATGGCGAGGACGAACGACGAAACTTGCGAAACGGGTTTGACCTGGGTGATATGAAACCTAAAGTAGCGATCAGCAAAGTCAGATCATTCAGGTGAAACATATGTAATTGTTTCCCTTTTTATGCTTCTAATGGTGAAGTTTAAATACTGGAGGACTTCAGATGACAAAAAGAAACAAACATACATTGAAGCAAAAAATAAAGTTGATTATAATCACATTTAAAATATTGACAGCGTTAAGACAGAGAGGCGCGAATTGATGCTCAAATTGAAGTTGACAAGCAGCGCAAAACAATTTAATCAAAGACGCCCGTTTTCTCTGCACTTTATGTGCAATTGTATTCATGGTAACGCAGCAGGAGTGTGTCTGGACTGGGGACACTGTGGACCAGATAAACGTTCTGAGAATGGTTTGCTGATGTTAACATGAGACATAAGGCATTTATATCCAATTGTTGTCTACTTCTGACATAACTAATAATTATCACACAAGCACATATATCCAACAGTTTATCTCAGATTTGTGGCACTATATTTCAGGGGAAGAAGTTAGTCACTCACATCTATCTGCATTTGACATTTAACTTTCCTCCCATGAATGGCAGCATATCATTCAGTTACATAGAAATATTGGAACTAGAAGCAGGAGTAGGTTTTTAAGCCCTTTTACCCTGCTCCACCATTCACCTTGGTCATGGCTGATCATCGAATTAAATATCCTGATCCCCAATTCCTCCCATGTCCCTTGATTCCATAAGCCCCAAAAGTTATATCTAATTTCATCTTGGCCTCGATTACATTCTGTGGCAGTGAGTTCCACGCATTCTCCACCATCTGGGTGAAGAAATTGCTCCTCACCTCAATTCTAAATGGTTTACCCCTTATCTTCAAAGTATGACGCCCCAGTTCTCCAATCCCAGTTACAGAAATGCGCTACGAAAATCAGACTGTGGATGTACTCAAAGCACATTGACTGCAATGATTTCGGAAGTCGATTCATCATTGCATTCTCACAGGCAGATGGGTGTTCGCCCTCAGTGTACTCGAACAGGCGCCAGAGTGTAGCGACTAGGGGATGTTCACAGTAACTTCATTGCAGTGTTAATTTAAGTCCTGTTGTGACACCAAATGTGGCCAGAACGTAACTCATAGCGCAATCAACAACGATAACTGAATACTGATAAAACATGCTGCATGTCTGTATTACTGGAGAAATAGTTAACCAGAAGCATCAGTTGTTTCTTTTTGCAACTTCATTCAGAGAAAGTAAGTAAATTTATTTTTCTATACATGGAGAGAGAGGCTGTTTCCTAACGACATTATTAAGAAAATATAACATTCTCTTGTTGCTGACCCAGTCCTTAACTAACATTGTTCGTTCTTAAATAGAGATAACGTCGTGAGCGAAAGGCAGAGTTGAAGTCAACATACATGCATATCAAAGCATTCCAGATGTAGATAACGATTGCTTCGAAATAACTTCATCATTGGCAAAAGCGGTATCAATGTCCTGAGAAAAATATTGCTCACACAAAATAGGGAAAGATGTTAAAGGAAACACGCATGACCAATATAATCCCAACAGGGTGCTATGCACAGTATATCAGTCAGCAATAAAACAAATGCAATGCTGAAATTAAACTGATATTGAAGACGAAGAATTCAACGATATGTTTGAAGAGAATGGAAGTGTTTCTCAGCAGTGTACCCGTGAGTAAATAAGGAACATCAGTTCCGATTTAGAAATGCAATACTTGATAACAGTCATCCTTAATCAAGATCAACAGTTTTACATTCTGTTAACTACACATCCATCAGTTTGTAAGATTCATACGTCACCGAAAGGAATGACCTTGAAATAGATTCGTGACCGTTTTCCATGGCAAATGGAAAAAAGACAGATGCCCCTGGCATCCAGATTGTAACTTTTTCACATAACTATCAGAAAATGACAGCACTGTCTTAATACTTTTCCAGACATTTATTTAGCGCCATTCTGGTAGCGTTCCACATTCAGTGCCGATTTGCGATGTCCATTACTCGCAGTCATCCAAACCTTCTGCGTTCATGAGTTCCATTCCTGTTTTTGAAGCCACAACTACTTAAATTTTATGTTGAAAACTGTTCCCCCAAATCGTATTAATAGAACATAGAACAGTACAGCACAGAACAGGCCCTTCGGCCCACGATGTTGTGCCGAGCTTTATCTGAAACCAAGATCAAGCTATCCCACTCCCTATCATCCTGGAGTGCTCCATGTGCCTATCCAATCACCGCTTAAATGTTCCAAAAGTGTCTGACTCCACTATCACTGCAGGCAGTCCATTCCACATCCCAACCACTCCCTGCATAAAGAACCTACCTCGGATATCCTTTCTATATCTCCCACCATGAACCCTATAGTTAAGCCCCCTTGTAATAGCTCCATCCACCCGAGGAAATAGTCTTTGAACGTTCACTCTATCTATCCCCTTCATCATTTTATAAACCTCTATTAAGTCTCCCCTCAGCCTCCTCCGCTCCAGAGAGAACAGCCCTAGCTCCCTCAACCTTTCCTCAAGACCTACCCTCCAAACCAGGCAGCATCTTGGTAAATCTCCTCTGCACTCTTTCCAGCGCTTCCACAGCCTTCTTATAGTGAGGTGACCAGAACTGCACCGAATATTCCAAATGTGGCCTCACCAAGGTCCTGTACAGTTGCAGCATAACCCCACGGCTCTTAAACTCCAACCCCCTGTTAATAAAAGCTAACACACTATAGGCCTTCTTCACAGCTCTATCCACTTGAGTGGCAACATTTAGAGATCTGTGGATATGGACCCCAAGATCTCTCTGCTCCTCCACAGTCTTCAGAACCCTACCTTTGACCCTGTAATCCACATTTAAATTAGTCCTACCAAAATGAATCACCTCACATTTATCAGGGTTAAACTCCATTTGCCATTTTTTCAGCCCAGCTTTGCATCCTATCTATGTCTCTTTGCAGCCTACAACAGCCCTCCACCTCATCCACTACTCCACCAATCTTGGTGTCATCAGCAAATTTACTGATCCACCCTTCAGCCCCCTCCTCTAAGTCATTAATAAAAATCACAAAGAGCAGAAGACCAAGCACTGATCCCTGTGGCACTCCGCTCGAAACCTGCCTCCAGTCCGAAAATTTTCCATCCACCACCACCCACTGTTTTCGATCAGATAGCCAGTTACCTATCCAATCGGCCAACTTTCCCTCTATCCCACACCTCCTTACTTTCATCATAAGCCGACCATGGGGGACCTTATCAAACGTATGCTTGTACAGTTTACAGTAGCACATGACACGTGGGCACATACACCTCGTAGACAACTGCTTGATAATTTAGTGCCCCTGTGATATACGTTTTCAGCTGAAAGAATGGGATGTAACTCCCAGACATAATTTGCAAGATTTGCCTCTACAAGATCGTTTTCAGTTTATCCCACATGTAAATCACCATTGTTAGAGAATTCTATATTATTATGATCTACTTCGCAAACAGTAAAATTCTCACATATTTGTACAATTAATATCGTTATCGGCACTGACCATTCACACCTACGATGGCAATGATAACGTAGGAAATTTTATCAATGAGATCAAACGCTGCAATCATTTTCTGGATGATCCTTCGCTTCGTGCTGCAGGAATGCTTGCTCACTGTAAATGTGTGTTGCTACATTCGCAAAAAATACTTTATACATAGTTGAACCTCAACGGGGAAATTGACGTTACATCATGTTCATGAAACAAAACAAATTATGTCATTGTTTTTTAATCCCCGTTGACCTATTCTGAATTTAGCCCTGAGATCAAATTGTAGAACTACAAACAAAATAAAATGGAGTAAACATAATTGTTTGCAAAATGTTAATGTCTCTTCCAAAAACAAGAATCACTTTTCACAGTTTTAGTTTTACATTTGCCAAGGAACATTGTTTCTTGAAGCATCAGCTTTTGCAGTCTTAGTAATAATTCTCATCACACAAATGCATCATAAAACTGAACCAATTGTGTCTACTGTGAAATTGTTCAGCACCTCCCAATTATAAATTGATCTAAACAAATGAACAATTCATAGTAACGTTGGCCATCACTTGTTTGAAGGACGCAAACCTCCTGCATGACATCAATTAAATGCATGATGATAATGTTATCAGGGACATATCCGCATATCATAGAACATTGCAAACAGCAGAAACTATCTTAACCGAAAACTTCCCAAGAATAATAAAGTTTCTCAAGAGAATACAGATACTAAAATCAAGAACCACAACGCCATTTTAACGAACTGATATATCACACTGAATATCACTCTTCAAAAAAACTCGAAGTAATTCGGCAACTCTAACCAATTAAAACAATCAATCTCCTGCAGACCACGTCAATCTGAAGCTGCAGAATCGACTTAGTTGCTCTAACCATGTTTCACCCATCAATGCAGTAGGGACCTTCAATCAATACAGCCAATACACGTTTTTTTTCATTCTTCAGAATGTGCTTTTTGCTCTGTTGTAGGAGTACAGCCTACAAGAATGAAAATTATTTGGGAAGTAATGTTGTCGTATTTTATGTTCAAATCCAAAACAGCAATATGGAAAAGTAAGGGTTCTAGCATTTAAACAAAAAGTCTTCAAAAATTCTACTTGGAATCAATTAACATATGAGCCTTTTTGATAAAAAAAGAGTGAGTGGCGTTGTCAGTCCCCTGAGTCACAATGCCTGCAGCATGCCGAGGATCCGAGATGCAACGTGTGGTCTGGATGACCATATTTGCAGCAAAGTGCCACAGGTTTGACCAGTTTGAGAGCAGGATTTCAGAGCTTGTGTTTCAGCTGGAGCACAACGTTGCAACTGTAAATTTCAGAGGTTCGTGTACAGCAGGTTTTTAGAGGTAGTGACCCTGCAACCTTTGAAAGTGCAGTCAGAGAGGGAATTACTCTGACTATATGGGGTGCTAAGGATTCATAAGTTTGCGGGTGACACAATTATTTTTGACTTGGAGGTTAAAAGTGAGTTTCAATGTCTTCGGACACATGAAGATATGGACAGAAGGGTCAAATGGGCAAATAATTGACAGCTATGAATAATCCGGACATGTGTGATACTGTACACTTTTGAAAATATAATTTGACAAGGAATCATCCAATGAACGACATGATACTAATACAGTCTGAGGGACAGAGCAAATTGGTGTGATTGTCCATAGAAATAGAAATATGGAATTGATGTCGTGGTGAAAAGGGCATATGGGACACTTGTGTTAATCAATCCTGGCTTAGGGTAAAAATGTATGGAGGATGTGTTGGAGTTGCACACTATTTTGGCGAGGCCACGGCTGGAGGATTTTGTGCAGATCTTGTCGGCATATTACAGGAAGGATGTAATTTCACTGGATGGGGCAGCGCAATTTCACCAGGATGCTGCCTCGGATGGAACATTAATATTATGAATAACGTTTCGATAGACTTGGGTTATTTTCTTTGTAGTAGAAAAGACTGAGGGGCGACCTAATTGAGGTGCATAAGGTTGCGAGGGGCATGAGCAGGGTGAATAGTGAGCAGGTATTCCCCTTAATTGAGAAGTCAGTAATGAGGTGACGACGTTTTAAGATGAGAGGTAAGAGATTTATGGGGTGCGGATAACACACTTTTTGACCCAAAATGTCGTGATGGTCCGAATTGCACACCCTGGGAGGCTGGTAGAGGCAAATTCCCTCATATCTTTTGAAAAGTTACTGGATGCACACTTTGCACATCATAAATTTCAAGGCTATGGACCAAGTGCGAGGAAAAGTCGTTAGGTGGTTAGGTCAAGTGTTCATCATATGCCAGTGCAGACTCAATGGTGAAGGGCATATTTCGTGATTCTGTGATACTCTGATTCTCTGAATGTGTGACTCCCTCCCCCCCGCCCCCCAACCACGCCCCCCCACCCCCCACCCCGGCCGCCCGATCAGAGGAAGTGTGTACGTGGCGGATTTGGGGTGGTTGGCAGGTGGGAATGAATGTCTCTAAGTGCTTACCGCTCAATAACCATTTCTCTGTGTTGCAAAAGTTGCCAATGTGGATTCTTCTGGGGAGTGCATCCAGAGTCAAATTCACAGTGCTGGAGTTGGCGCAGTTGCTTCACTGGTCATCAAGCATGAGGTTGAAAATTTTTTGTTGACATAAAACAGGACAAATGGAACCCCGCCACATGATTTCCCATCAGTCTATTCTCCATCACCAGACATGTGAGGGATCTGTGTCCGTGCAATTAAGTGGCCGTATTTCAGCAAAGACCTACACACTGAGGTTCCTTGTGAATACTGCCAAAGCAATATCCTGACCACATTTCAACATTGGTCCAAACATGTAACAAATATCTCCAAAGATGTGTGTGGCCACCCTTGACGGCACAATTGCATTTTACCGACTGAAGCTTCAAGGATCTTTACCGAAACTCAAATGGATTTTAATGATGGGAAATAATTCCAGCTGTTGGTGTTATAGCAAACACAGGGCATCAATCCAGGAGTTCCACAGCTCGGGCACGAAGACCTACCATTTTTAGTTATTCGCCAATAACATTCCTTCCAATATCAGGTCAGAAGATAATTACACAATGTTTAACCCAATTCAGGGACCCTCGGATGCTGATTCAATCGTTACCCAGGTCAAATACGTTCTCGACGACATTCAGGCTTGGCCTACTTGGGAAAGTAGTATTCCACATCATTCTGCTGTTCGATGATGACAATCTCCAGCGACACAAATTCAAACTTCTCCACCTGCCATTTAATGAAATCGCTCCCGGAAATATATTTTTGGACGCAAAATGTCCATTTCTGTATCAACATCTGGGGTACAGCATTTCAGTGGAACGTGCAATAAACAAATATGGAAAATAGGTTTTGATGCATAAGACATTGCCTCTTAGGTCAGGTCGAGAAGTGGTCCGAATGTTGATCCCTGCGGAGCGGTCTACTCTGAAAGGCAACCGTTGTCCAATCGTCCAATACTCTCATCTGTTAAGTTCTTAGCCACTGCCATACCTTCATGTCACTGACATTTAATTCATTATTACGGAACATTATACTGACTAATGAAGTCGAGCGACACAACAAATCTGCTCCAACAAAATATTCAGCAATGACCAGGGTTATGTTTGGTAGAAATAATTAACCATCGGGTCATTTGCTCTGCTGTTAGTTTTCAGGCATTTTATTCCAAGCAACGAAAGTTTTAATTCTAGACAATTGTAACATGCTATTTCATTTTGCTCTGATTCCGACCCATGGGTCCAAAATTTTCTTTTCTCTAATTGTCCTCAACAACAGCATTACTCTGGTGTTCATTTCGAGTCTTTCTCCCCGCTCCTGCTTCTGCTTCTGAACCTGTTTCTGAGATCATCATTGCAGATGTCAGAGCAGTCTTCTCGAAGGTCAACACACGGAAAGCGATTGACCCGGATGGGGTACCTGGATGAACACTCAGATCCTGCGTGGATCGGATTGCACACATTTTTACAACAATCTGAGGCCCCTATCTGTTCCAAAAAGACGAGCATCATCCCAGTACCAAAGAAAAGCCAAGCAGCGTGTCTTAATAGCGATCCTCCAGTGGCTCTGACATCCATCATTATGAAGTTCTTCGAAAGGTTAGTCATGGCACGAATCAATTCCAGCTTCAGGACTGCCTGGATCCACTACAGATTGCCTATCGCTGCAACAGGTGAACAGCAGCCAACACCTCCTTGGGCCCTCCCTCAATCCTGAAACACCTAGATAAAAAAGGCATATATGTCAGACTCCCATTTATTGACTACAACTCAGCCATCAATACAATTTTTCCTGCTAAACTCATCTCCAAACTCCGTAGCCTGGTCCTCGACTCCTCCCTCTGCAACTGGTTCCTGAACTTGCTAACCAACAAACCACAATCAGTAAAGATAGGCAACAACACCTCCTCCACGATCATCCTCACCATCGGTGTTCCACAAGGCTGTATTCTCAGCCCCCTAATATAGTCCTCATAGACTTATGACTGTGTGGCCAAATTTCCCTCCAACTCAATTTTCAAGTTTGCTGATGACACCAACCTAGTGGGTCGGATCTCAAACAATGACAAGACAGAGTACGGGAATGAGATAGAGAAACTGGTGAACTGGTGCGACGACAATAATCTCTCCCTCAATGTCAACCAAATGAAGGGGATTGTCATTGACTTCAGGAAGAGTAGGGGAGAGCATCCCACTGTCTACATCACTGGGCCGAAGTAGAACAAGTCGAAAACTTCAGTTTGTTTTTGTGTCCAGATCACCAACAACCTGTCCTGATCCCCCTATGCCGAAACTATTGTTAAGAAAGCGATCGACGCCTCTCCTTTCTCAGAAGACGAAGGAAATTTGGCTTGTCAGCTACAACTCTCACCAACGTTTACAGGTGGACCATAGAAAGCATTATTTTTGCTTCTATCACAGCTTGGTATGGTTCCTGCTCTGCCCCTGACGGCATATAGCTACAAAAGGTCGTGAAAGTAGCCCAAACCAACACGCCTCCTATCCATTGATTTGTCTACGCTTCCCGCTGACTCGGCAAAGCAGCCAGCATAATTAAGTTTCCCATGCACACCGTATATACCCTCTTTTCATCTTCTTCCTTTGGAAAAAAGATACAAAACTCTGTGTCACGTGCAACCTACTTAAAAACAGCTTCTTCCCTGCTGCCGTTAGACGTTTGAATATACCTATCACGCATTAAGTTGATCTTTCTCTACGCCTTAGCTATGATTGTAACACTAAATTATGCACTCTCTCGTGTCCTTTGCTATGAACGGTATGCTTTGTCTGTATAGCACGCAAGAAACAACACTTCACACTGTATACTGATACATGTGACAATAAAAATAAAAATATCAACCTTCTGGAGCATTCACAAAAATTCAAGTCCTCTGGCACCACTCCGATATGCAAGCAGATTTGAAAAGTAATACTCATTTACTGTTTTATATCCAACATTCTTGCCCGATGCAACCTTTTTTTAACTTATGCCAGCCGGGATATAATCTATTTCGTTGCGGGGAACACTGTTGAATTGTATCGGGTTAACACAACCTGTTTGTTTACTAGCTGTTATGAATGCCAGTATGCAGGGAGTCTGAATGGATCCGAAGCGATGCCCTGTCCTTCTTTCAAACAGGGACTCTTGTTCAATGACATATTCAATAATGTTAGGGGCAGCATCATAGTTGGTACTGTCAAAAATCAAGAGTTGCAGTGAAAGGACAAATCAGAATCACAGGCGAATGGATAGCAATGCTACAACAATAGATCATAACTCGAGAAAAATAGATTGGATAATTAAAACGGGTCAGAATCTGAGAGCAACTGATGGGAATTTTACAACAACATTCAGGGAGTTTTCATTTAGTTTTTGTATGCATTCTACATTGTATAATATGACGGCGTTGTCATGTCGAATCTATGACGGTCTTATGGTTATTGAAGTGGGTTTTCATCCCATTCTCGCTATTATTGGTTTCCCTGGTAAGTCTTTATTTACATACACTAATTAAATGCAACATGATAAACTGCACTGTTTTCATTATCATTTAAATTGAGTCGTTTAGGAGTTACATTCTTTAATACTGTTGAGAAATTTGCTGTTCTATTTCTGTACCCAAACCCTCTCTACCCTCAGTTCTGCCCATGACTACCCCCAGAATAAAACTAATATGAATCACTGAAAAAATCCACCGGCTACATGGGACGTCATCTATGACTCTGCAGTATCCACATTCGACTATTCTATTTCTAGCATTGACAACCTACCAATTTCAATTCTCCATGACCACAGCTAAAATCGCTGCCTATATCTTATGTCAAACCAGGTCGCTTTCATGTACAACCACTTTGCTCAGTGATCTACATGGGTTCCCAGTTCACAACCTGCAGGCTGTTAATTTACCCTGTGTGAATTTCAAATTCCATATTCTCTCCAATGACAAAGTTGCCTACTAGTAGCGCTATCACATGACACATACATATTTCTGCCTCACTTCATCTCCTTAAAACAAATTAGCAGTGCCTTTGGTAAATCCACAATCGACTGCATCAATGATTAATTGGCTATCCATCAATTAACAAACGGCCAAATACCACTAGGCGCCTGAAGAAATCCTGTCTGTAATCCAAATCATGACAAATCGTTTGCATCCATCTCTCTAGTGTCCTTTGAGCTTAATTGGTTCCTACTATGATCAACCCTCCATTATTATTCTGCAAGTAAAACGTTAAAGTATATTTATTAGTCACAAATAGGCTTTCATTCAGACTGCAATGAAGTTGCCCTGAAAATTCCCAGTCGCCACAGTCAGGCGCCTGTTCGAGCACTATGAGAGAGAATTTATCATGACCAGTTCACCGAACCTGCACATCTTTGGACTGTGGGTAAAACCGGAGCACCCGGAGGAAACCCACGCAGACATGGGAAGAATGTGAAAACTCCACACAGGTTGTGAGGCAGCAGTGCGAACCATTGTGCCACCATGCCATTGGATGTCTCCGTGGTATCAATGCTCGAATTAATCACATTCGCCTGTCTATTCCTCGTTTAGGTGAAGCACGTGGATGGGTTAGTACCGTAGAGAAGGTGCGTAGGCTCACAAAGCAAAAACAAAATGGCAGTGCTACAAGGCAGCTATTTAGGTTACGGTAGTCAGATTGCGCTGGGAAGAGACAGAGTGAACAGACACAGAAAGCAATGGTGTCAAAAAAGAACAAAACTGTTCAAGGCAATATTTCCTTCAATGCACTTAGCATTCGGCAAATAAATGAATTAACGGCAAAAATCGAGGTGACTGGGTATGATACAATTTTGAGTTATGATTGTCACGTGTACGGGAGTAGAGAAAAAAGCATTGCTTCTTGAGCGCTATACAACCAAAACATTCCGTTCATAGAGTACATAGGGGTGAAGGAAAGGGTAGCGTGCAGGAAAGAGCGTTGCAACGTCTGGTAGGTTGAAAAGAAATATAATCTTCAGACATGATAGGATCATTCAAAAGTCTGGTAACATCAAGGCAGATGTTGCTCTTGAGTCTGTTGGCACGTACTTTCAAAGTTTTGAATATTTCTTTTCCTGACGGAGAAAAGGTGGAATCAAGTATTTCTGGATTGCGTAGGTCCGTGATTATGCTGGCTGCTTTTCCGGGGCAACGGCTTTGCAGACGGAGTCATTGGATGGGAGGCTGGTTTGCGTGATGTACACGGCTAAATTCACAATCGTTTGTAATTTCTTGCGTTCTTGATTAGAGCAAGACGCATGCCAAGCATGTCATACATCCAGACAGGATGCTTCATATCTGTAAAAATTGGAGTAGAAAAGTCGAATTTCCTTTACCTTCTGAGGAAGTAATGGCGTTGGTGGGCTTTCATGTCTCTAGGATTAGCATGGAAGGACCAGGACGGATTTGTGATGATCTGAAAACCTAGAAATTTGAAACTCTGGAAAATTTCCACTTCATCACGTTGATTTAGACAACGGCATGTCCTCCACTACGCTTCCTGAAGTCCATGACTATCTCTTTAGTTTCACTGACATTGAGAGAGAGAGTGAGATTCATGTCATTCCACCATTTCCTCTGATTCCCGACCTCTTTCCTGTACTCCATGTCCATCGTTGTTTGAGATCTGACCCACGATAGTGATGTCATCAACAAACACGCAGTCACAAATGCATAAGGAGTAGAGTAAGGCAAAGTAAGCCATGATGGTACATCCATTACACAGATGTGGTTACAAGAAGATCAAAGCTGGGAACTGAACACTCAGGAGTACGTGGCCTTGACTAAAATCAGAGTGGTCGGAAAGGGTGGTAGGGTTGTGTCTTAAAACAGAGATGAGGAGGAATTTGTTCAGCCAGGGAGTGATGAATCTGTGGAACACTGCCGCAGAAGGCTGTGGAGGCCAAGTCATTGAGTGTCTTTAAGAGAACGATAGACAGGCTATCGACGAATAAGTAGATCAGGGGTTATTGGAAAAAGGCTGGAGGATGGGGATGGGAAAAACATCAGCCATGATTGAATGGCGGAGCAGACTCAATGGGCTGAGTGGCCTAATTCTGCTCCTATGTCTTATGGTCTATCTTGCAACACCTGCTGCTCATCTCGCACCGTATGCTTTCCACTGCCTATGTGCGTTCACAACAATTGCATCCCCGCCCCGATCTTACCATCTCAACACCATGCTTAGAAAATTGACATGAAGGTGATAATATATTTTCTATTCGTGGACATCCCGAACTGTAACCTCTCCACCATTGTCTGCCAACCATGTACCTATCCTTTCCTTAAGCTGTGTGTTTGCCCCCACAAGCCATCGCTGTCTTTCACTTCTCTCATTAAGACGCTCCTTACATCCTCGCTATTTCTGTCTTACCTACAGCATGTCCAAATTATTGCTCATCCAAACAAATCTCAACATTTCATCAGTACCTGTCTTTAACTGTTCCAGCAAATACCTTCAGATTTTTCTTTTTGAATATAAGCCGCGATGCAAATATTTATCATTGTTGTTAAAGTATTTAGCAGCTCTTTCAGGGAGTGATTAGAATGTTGCCGGCTTCACTTCTGGGCCTTGCCGTCGGAGGAGCGAAGAATCCTGAGAAGTTCAGGGGTGTTAACAGACTACAGATTCCGGATTGCATGATGTTTGGTTCGGAAGGATTCGTTCTTCAGCCATTCGCATTGATTGTCTTAAACTTACACCAAGGTGGAGGTAGTATGTTGCATGTTTTAGCAATGAGGGTAGTTCCAATGAGGCAGAGTGATTCATCTGAAGTACAGCTCTTCAAACCAAACAACAGTATGGAGACAGCCCCACTACTTTTGTTCTCCTGCGTCCCCTCCCGCGCATGAAGATATATCATGTCTGCCCCTTAATTGCTTGTTCCTCCAACCTGGTTAGCCATCACTTGGGGACACACTAACCACCAGTCTCACACACATCCATGGCTCCCTGATAAGTTCTCGTTCCTCATCGTGATCCCTAGATAGACTGCACAGCTGGATTCGTCTCAGAATCGCGAGATTCTCTGCTACCCACATCCAGTCCGTCATCCCTTGGGTAGCTCGTCGCGTTTGGCTCCAGCCGCCATCCACTGTTTGCCATAAACTTGATTCCCTCCATCAGCTTTAGCTCCCCATGCATCCAGTCTTCCCCTTTCAAGCTCATCTTTCCCAGTCACGGTGGCTCCTGCCTTAGCACTGTCTCCTCCAGGACAACTCCCCTTTAAATTCATCCCAATTTTCCTCCTCAATCTCCACAGTTATCTCTTTTTTCCCACTGAACAAATATTGACCATCCCAGGCTCCGTCGACAGAGTCAACGGATGGCGATTCTTGGAACAGTGACTGTGCAGATCCGTCTGTACCGGATCTGTACAGATTTCTGTTCCTTTTAACATCTCTCTTTTGTCATAAAACACCTCCTGCCTTTACCCTCATTATTGAACATCCCATCTGTTCTTTGACCTGGAATAACACACTGCATTTAGTAATGCATTGTGAAATCTAACTCAGATATCACCTCTTTAAACTAGCAAGTGACCACAGCCCGAATGGTAATCATAATGTCCATTCGTCTTCCTTACAGTTAACTTAGCGACAATCTGGATTCCAACACGTGAAAAACGTGGTCTTTCCAAATGTTACTCGTTACCTGCTGGTCATGGCATTTGTGGATCCATTTTTTGTTATCCTCGACCTGATAATGAGACATATTTCGATTTGTTTTAATGAAAACTTCACGTTCATAATTTCCATCCCCCTGTGTAATATCGACGCCGTCCTGCTTTATGCAGGCTCTGATTGTTCTGTCTAGTTCACCGTCAGCTTCAACATTGATCGATTTGTGGCTATTTGTTGTGAGAAACTGAAAATAAAATACTGCACACAAAAAATGGCGGCTGTGATTCTTCAAACAGTGACTGTGCAGAGCTTTTGGAATAAAGTTACTTACTATTTTATGTTAACAGGTCGGGATCGGCTGGGAAACATGCGCTGCTTTTGTGACGTATTGAGGGCTGTTATGGATTCCCAATGTACTAACCATTGGTGTTCCATTTGTACTGATTGTGCTGCTTAATGCTTTCAAAGTCAGATACATTTTAGACAGCAGCAGAGCTCACAAGAGACTCCGGGCTAACAGGAGCGATGAGAGATCCAAAGATCCAGAGATAGAAAGTCGATGGAAATCTATCATTTTACTGTTTGCTCTTTCTGCGTATTTCATTTTTTTTTGGGGGGGGGGGTCAATATTAATGGGCTTTTTAAACAGGCAATGGAATTATACTTGTGGGGGATTGGTCTTTGTACCTAGATTAGTATGTTTGGGAACAGGTATTCATGCTAAAGCTGCTGAGCTGCAGCGTGAACGCTGTGATTCATGCCCTGATCCAAACTAGGTTCAGAGAAGAGGAGACAAACGTGTTCAAGTATCCATGTGCTTCAATTATTCAATGGTAATTTAACCGCATTACTCATTTGATATTTTAATTACAAGCAAATCGTTTCGCCATGCTAGCGCAGGAGGCACTGGGTAGTCATTATGGTGACACATAGGGAAAGGTGTTACGACTATTGCAACAGAGAATGGAAGTGGTTATCATTCTGTTCACGGAACTTTCTGTAGCCTTTCAATGTTAGAGGGATCAGAGGAGAGCTGGCAGGATGGATACGAATTGGCTTTGCCACAGAAGACAGAAGTTAGCTACAGAGGGGTACTTTTCCGAATGGAAGGCTGCGACTAGCGGTGTCCCACTGGGATGCTTCGGGAACCTTTGTTGTTCGAAGCGTAAATAAATGATTTCGAGGGAATTGGAGCTGCTCCGACGAGTAAGTTCACAGATGACACAAAAAATGGTGCAGTTGTGGATAGTATAGAGGATTGCTAGAGCATAGAGCAAGATAAAGACCGGTGGAGATTTGGGTGGAGAACTGGAACATGAAGTTTCATCCGGACAAGTGTGAGACAATGCATTTTGGATGGTCCAATGTAGGAATCATACAGAGGATTATTGACAGTCACAGAGATCTGAGTGTACATGTTCCCTGATCACTGAAATGCCAACACAGATGGATAATTTAGTCAAGATAGCGTATGGCATGCTTGCCTTCATCGGTCGGGGCATTGAGTATAACAATTTGCAGGTCAGGCTGCAGCTGTACAGAACCTTAATTAGGGCTGATTTAGAATATTGTGTACAATTCTGGTCGCCACACTACCAGAAGGATGTGGATGCTTTGGAGAGGGTGCAGAACATATTTATCAGGATGTTTCCTGATCTGGAGGTTATTGGCTATGAGGGGAGGTTGAATAAAAATGGTTTGATCTCACTGGAACGACGGAGGTTGAGGGGGTGACCTGAAATAGGTTTAAAAGATTATGAGTGACATGGACAGAGGAGACAGTGAAATGTTCTTTACTCCTGTAGAAAAGTCAAGGACCTGGGGACATAGTTTAAGCTGCGTGGGGAAAAGGGTAACAGGCAGAGCCGTGAGACTTTTGCCATGGAAACAGGACGGTGATTACACTATTCTGAGCTTCTCGTTTTATAAATTGGCATGAGGAAATTTAAAATCCATCACATCAATTGGATAAGGATCCCATCTTTCTTCCCTTACCCTCAACTATCGCATCACCATCCTCCCATTGGCCGACTCAACTATCCATTGTCCCACTTCCCGCCCGCACAGCCTGACCAGCAACAGGTGCCATATATTTTTATTGATCCATTCACCTGTCCATCACCCTGCAACTTTGCTGAATGAAATATGAAGATATGCATTTCCAGCAACACCCTTTCCCACTGGACGGGCGACCTGTCAATCAGCCAATGTGCACGCAAATAATGCGGGTGGAACTGCCCTCAGTTCCACCAAAGAAAACTTTCCCCTCCAACTGTGTTGTTTCCCTGTGGCATAGGCACGCATCATGGCCCCAATTGGACAGCAGAATATACTGCTCCATGATTACGACATCGAATTGGCTAGCCGAACTGCCGTTTGTCGCACTCCGAGCCGCGACGGCACACTGAACTCCTTCAACACATGACAGCTGTCCAGTGTCGTTGGTGAACCCACCTATCTATATTCTGCTTCCTTGCATCAATTGAAAGTTTGAGCTCCCACATGTTCCCAATGGCGACAGTCCCTTCTCATTGCGAATTCAACCTGTCTCGCACAAAGACAGGTGAGAGTACTCCAGAAACTCCACCGTCAAACTTAATTCCCTCCCACTGGCTGCTCACTTTACCAACCCCCTGGTCCTTCTCATCTCCCGAAATCTATCCCTTCCTAATGACCTTTGACATGGATTCAACCTGTGGCATCTCTCACTCTGGTTAAATTTTTGCCTCATGTCGCCCATTGGACGAACTCTACACATCAGTCAGAATACGTTTACCATCAGCATCTCCAAGAATACCTCACCCCAAAGCACTGCGGCAGTGACAGAAAAAAACGTATCTGCAGTGGTTTTGTTTTACTTCAGGACGATTAAAACCATTGATTATCCATCTCGTGGAGACGTTTAGCTGAACAAATCAAACGCTTTGTTCCCTGCTTTAAATTCATATGACCTGCAGATTTTTCATTATCCATTTATTTATTTGTATTTCGTCTGTTGTTTCCACCGAGGCTGCTATCCTCGCTGTGACTTGTCTTTGTAAATGCAAAACCAGGCGCGAAATTAAACAGCGGGTAGGATATCAGAGAACTAGTCGTGTCGTGGGCTGGCCCACGCCGGCGAAGTCCTTAGTTCCCTGCAGCACGCGTACATGGAGGCACCAGCTCGCTGCATCCCGCTGAGCTCAAGGTTCGCAGGAATTGGTTCATATTGCAGTATCAACATGGAAAGGTTTGTAAAAGGGTTAACAATCACATCACGTTAAAACGCAAGAAAGTTTCCATGAGGGAAACTACTGTTCTTTATAAAAGTGAACACATATAAGCGTTAAAGCCATTGGTCAGAAATAAGTCATGACATCAGAAATCTGGGCAAAGGAGTGCAGAGTGATATCCCCAAACACAGGTACAAGCTGGAACATCAACAATAGCAATAATGACTGAGGTCCGCTAACGTAGCTTTTCACGCTATTTGGATGTTATTTTTAATCAAGTTCGCGATGGTTGTGATTGGCATTTAACTTTTGTATATTATGCAGGATATAATCTGAATCTTTAGGTCTGAGTGAACATAGATAGTTTATATACGTTGATTGGTGAATGTTAATTACTTGTAATCAAATATTAAACTATATCGGCTTGTGTATTATCCATTTCCGTACTCTGGCTGACCTTGATAACTTCCCCTGTGACTTTCCCTGGCGATCTTAAAGGGGACAAAGTAGAAAATTCACTAACAGGCGTGTAAGAGCTGTTTTTACAACATAGCCAAAGATTCACTCACGAAGCGAATGTCACTGGTTTAAAAGACAACTTTATTAAGACCAGAGGCCAATGGGAGAAATTATCTCAAGGGTGACAGGTACAGAATATCGGACCTCTCAGACAAGTTCTGACGTCATCAGATACGACAGAGCAATTATACATATTTTAAAATCAAATCACCTGCCTGTCATTGGCTTTAGATCAAATCATTTTCATTTCAGACGATTCAATAATAATAACTGTCATGTACTTCAGTCAATCGGCGTTTACCATCCGGCATTATGGTATCTCTCTTGTCCACTCAATCCGGACGCGACCACCTATTCTGGCAGAGACTCATGCCTTCCGCAAAGGTCAGAGTGAATGTTCTAATGAGTTTAGTTTTAGGTCGCTATTATATCAGACAGCCATGCATTTCCGCGTCTGGGCGCATTGCCACCTGATCTCAACAATGTAAAGCCAATTCATAAATGTTTAACTTTCTGTCCTTGTACAAGACACTGTCTGATATCAGCCTGTTTACTCTAAGGTTTTTCAAAGAATCATAGAAATCATCAGAGAAACGCTACTGTGCAGAAGGAGGCCATTCGGCCCATCAAGTCTGCACAGACAACAATCCCGCCTCGGCCCTATCCCTGTAACTCCACATACTTCCCTTCTAATCACTCTGACCTACGCATCCCAGGATACTAAGGAGCAATTTAGCATGGCCAATTACCCTCACCCGCACATCTTTGGACTGTAAAAAGAAACCACAGCAGCCGGAGGAAACTCACGCAGACAAGAGGAGAATGTGTAGACTCCACACAGACAGTGACCCCAACCGGGTATCGAACCCACGTCCCTGGAGCTGTGAGGCAGAAGTGCTAACCGCTGTGTCACCATGCCGCCCAAAGATGATAATTAACTCTTCCCCGAAACCATCATGTCTTGCTGTAACTTGTCTTGACAACTTAGTTTCTAATTCATATAATATGCTTACATGCATTCAAAATAACAGCATACATTTTAAACTATAATTATTTGTTTGATTCCCTTACCACATTCACATGTGTGTAAACTATTCTCTTGTAATCTTGCTTTATGAATCATTTAAATCTTTGCTGGCAGCACTTTTAGTCATGATGTGGAGATGCCGGCGTTGGACTGGGGTAAGCACAGTAAGAAGTCTCACAACACCAGGTTAAAGTCCAACAGGTTTATTTGGTAGCAAATACCATAAGCTTTCGAAGCACAGCTCCTTCGTCAGATGGGGTGGATATCTGTTCTCCAACAGTGCACAGACACAGAAATCAAGTTACAGAATACTAATTAGAATGCAAAACTCTACAGCCACTTCAGGGGAGCACTTCAGCAGTCACGGGCATTCAGCCTTGGATCTTCAGGTAAGCGTTCTCCAAGGCGGACTTCATGACACACGACAGCGCAGAGTTGCTGAGCAGAAACTGATAGCCAAGTTCCGCACACATGAGGACGGCCTAAACCGGGATGTTGGATTTATGTCACATTATCAGTAACCCCCACAGCTTGCCTCCTGGGCTTGTAGAATCTCACTATCTGTTCTGTCTGGAGACAATACACATCTCTTTAACCTGTGTTGAATGCTCCCTCCACCCACATTATCTGTACCTTTAAGACCTGGCTGGCTGTAGAGATTTGTATTCTAATTAGTATTCTGTAACTTGATTTCTGTGTCTGTGCACTGTTGGAGAACAGTTATCCACCCCATCTGACGAAGGAGCTGTGCTCCGAAAGCTTATGGTATTTGCTACCAAATAAACCTGTTGGACTTTAACCTGGTGTTGTGAGACTTCTTACAGCCCTTTTAGTGTCAGAATGGCTACTGTATAAAAACCTCATGAACTGGTTAGCAATTCCTCACAGCAAGGCAGAGCATCAAAGAAAGCCTCGGAACAGTGTTAAAGCGGAATAGAAAAGAAAATTGTAGCCGAATATTGATGCTCATTATCAGAAATGAAATGCCTCATTATAACACAAGAACATAAGCAATTATAAAGACAAAGCGATGTATAAAAATTATGCATATTTGCATTACGGTGGGCAGATCCTTTTACAGAATATTAAAATCTGCTAAAAAAAATACAGATTCCAATAAGGCTCAGATTATAAATGAGAAGTCTGGTGCATTCTGCATTTTGTCTTCAAGTTCATGGAGTACAATTTGTCAGTTTAACTTCCTATATTTTCAATGGTTCATTTTGGTTTTATACCGTTTATGTAAGCGCTAATAGGGCTATCTAATAATGCATTTGTTCCCTTTCATATTATTGGAATTGTGCATTTTTGTTTCCTTCTGTAAGTCCCTCTGTCGCTGCTGCCACTGTATTTTTGTTTGCTTGCAGCAAGAGGTAGTAGGATGGGTGTTACTCACTTCGATGTAACAGAAGAGAAAACAGAAGATAGCTATTTTTAACTGCTGAGAAGTAAGGAACATTGTAGGAATTCAAACGATGTTTCGTGGTAGGAGAAATATGCTGTTGTTGTGGGACTGGCTTTGTTTACCATGCCCCTGTTATGACTTAGTTAATGTACATAAGAACAGAAGAACACAATAAATAGGAGCAGGAGTAGGCCATCTAGCCCCTCGAGCCTGCCCCGCCATTCAATAAGATCATGGCTGATCTGAAGTGAATCAGTTCCACTTACCCGCCTGCTCCCCATAACCCTTAATTCCCCTACCGATCAGAAATCCATCTATCCGTGACTTAAACATATTCAACGAGGTAGCCTCCACCACTTCAGTGGGCAGAGAATTCCAGAGATTCACCACCCCCTGAGAGACGAAGTTCCCCCTCAACTCTGTCCTAAACTGACCCCCCTTTATTTTGAGGCTGTGCCCTCTAGTTCTGCTTTCCTTTCTAAGTGGAAAGAATCTCTCCACTTCTACCCTATCCAGCCCCTTCATTATCTTATATGCCTCTATAAGATCACCCCTCAGCCTTCTAAACTCCAACGAGTACAAACCTAATCTGCTCAATCTCTCCTAATAATCTACACCCCTCATCTCCGGTATCAACCTGGTGAACCTTCTCTTCATTCCCCCCAAGGCCATTATATCCTTTCGCATGTAAGGGGACCAAAACTGCATACAGTATTCCAGCAGCGGCCTCACCAATGCTTTATACAGATGCAGCAAGACTTCTCTGCTTTTATATTCTATCCCCTGAGCGATAAATGCCAACATCCCACTTGCCTTCTTGATCACCTGTTGTACTTGCAGACTGAGTTTTTGCGACTCATGCACAAGGACCCCCAGGTCCCTTTGCACAGAAGCATGTTGTAATTTTTTACCATTTAAATACTAATCCAATTTGCGATTATTTCTTCCAAAGTGAATAACCTCGCATTTGCCAACGTTCTACTCCATCTGCCAGATCCTCACCCACTCACTCAGCCTTTTTCAAATCTCTCTGCAGACCTTCCGGTTCCTCCACACAATTCACTTTCCCACTTATCTTCGTGTCGTGAGCAAACTTTGTTACCCTGCACTCAGTCCCCTCCTCCAGATCATCTATGTAAAAAGTAAACAGTTGAGGCCCCAGTACCGATCCCTGTGGCACGCCACTCGTCACCATCTGCCAATCAGAAAAGCACCCATTTATTCCAACTCGCTGCTTCCTGTTGGACAGCCAATCCCCAATCCACACTAACACCCTACCCCCGACTCCGTGTGCCCCAATCTTCTGCAGCAACCTTTTGTGAGGCACCTTATCGAATGCCTTTTGGAAATCCAAAAACACCACATCTACCGGTTCCCCTCCGTCAACCGCACGAGTCACATCTTCATAAAAATCCAGTAAGATCGTCAAACACGACTTTCCTCTCATGAATCCATGCTGCGTCTGCTTGATCGAACCATTCTTATCCAGATGGCCTGCTATTTCTTCTTTAATGATGGATTCCAGCATTTTCCCAACTACAGACGTTAAGCCAACTGGCCTATAGTTAACCGCCTTTTGTCTACTTCGTTTTTTGAACAGCGGCGTAACGTAGCTGTTTTCCAATCAGCTGGCACTACCCCAGAGTCCAGTGAATTTTGATAAATAACCACTAATCTTCAGGCATATTGCTTAAATGTATTATTTCTGTAAAATAAAAACAAACGTATGATGGTGACAAATTGGCTACATTTCTCGAGACATTATGAAATGTCAAGCAGTGATGGAAAGGGGCAGAAACAGAACAAGTAAAGTGCCCTGTTTAAACGTCACCGCGAAGCGATCTTAAGGTTCTGAGGGAGGTGATTCATGTTTTTAACCATAACTCAACTAATCATGTCAAATTAATTGGCTGTGAAATGGGACAAACATATAACAATATTGTTAAGTGGTTATTGTTGATAAATAAATGAAAGAAGGTTACAATTCTGGATCGATGGAATGATAATGACAGTGACCTAAAAGGACGACCGAGCGTTGTAAGGTAATGGCTGGACAATCAAATGGACGGAAACAGAATGTGACCTAATATGGCATGGAATCATCGCAGGCCCGATTTACAAAATAATCATTGATAAAGTACGACGCGCGGCCATTCTCAAAAAGTGCAGAAGACAAGATAAACTTAAATTAAAAAATTATTGTCTTCTCGAGGCCAAGAACGAGTGTTGCATCATAAACCTGGCAGCTGACAACTGCCCTTCACCAAGAATCGTGCTGTTATGCTTTGTGGAAAACATACTTAAGTCTTTGAAGATTGTAAGAAAGACCCCAGCAGCCGGATGTTTTTATTTTAGTTAGTCTGACCTGCAATTTTCTTTATGATTGTCTCGCCTAAGTGAGTCAGTAATTGTATTTGACGGAGGCCAAATAATAAAATTCAAGAAAATCCCAGGTCTCACTCGCCGTGCCCAAAACCCGACTTTGCTGATATGGAAACAAACAGCTTTGAAGGCATTTTGACCAGCGGAAGGTCCTCTTTCCGTCGACCCCAATTCCTGCAGGTGGAACCTTTGCTTGGCTGTGTGGATCAGGCTTGCGGGGAAAGGTACAGGTTATGGTGAAGGAATTGTGCCGAAGTTAATCACAAACTATGGGAAAAGAACAGTTTAATAGAGGGCTCAGTGTGAAGGATGATTCTGTCGAGAATTCGCGAGGTATATTTCACGCACTGTGAGTGGGAAAAGTGTGTAACTGATGACAACAGGGAGTGCTTGAAGCCTGGATTATGGATTCAATTAAAGGGGTTTCAGAATAACATATCAACAATACATTTGATTCCATGTATTTGCACGTTCCATTCACCATGAATTGGGGGTGACACTGAAATTCCTGGCTTGTCAATCACCTGATGTATTTTCCCTTCCCTGCAAAATTGACGACTGACATTTTATTTTCTTATTTTGAGAAATGTTGCTGGAAATGCTAACACAGTGCCCACTCCATCACTTGGATTCTACTTTAATGTGTGCTGCTTCAGCAACGCTGCTGCAAACGGCAATGTTATATGGCAGCAGGAAATTTGTGCCTCGCTTCAAAGCTCACTTGAATCCAGGTGCTAAGACTTGGGGAAAAAATTATTTGAGTTAACAGAAAATAAAAGAGGCCGACGTGTGAAGAGAGGTTGAAATGTGACTTAGTGTATCAGGGGGAAATTCACGTGTCTACCCGGAGGAATAGTTGAAAAATCAGATATAAAAAAGGTAAGTTCCAAGTGGAGAGATCAGGTAATTGACATGTCTCTGCCAAATACAGAATCTACCGAACAGATTAAAGGGAAAGATTGGTATATCCATGGCACAATGACTGGAGAAAAGGAGACAGACGCAATCGCAGCTAACATTGCAGCCAAAGTCATCTGAAGAGTGGTCTCCTGAAAGAATTTGCCTTCGCTGAAACTGAAGACGTTTTTCAAAAGGTTGGCCACATACTCGGTGCGTAGTAGTTACCTGTTTGATTCAGTTCGTCGTGTTATATATTATTCGAGCTGATTTGGGAACAAAGGGGGTGCTCAGAGTGTCAAAAGTAGTTAGCTGGGAATCAAGAGTTAATTCTATGTAATACTTTGCGTATATCGCCATTGATATTTATTTGTATTGTAGTTTATTAAAATTTTTCTTTTTGTGTGTTTGTTCTTTTACATTAACAAGTATTTCTTATAAATTATTCAACCAACGTCTGGAGTATTTCCTTCCTGGTTCATATATTTCACACAGCGTATACATCATATACGAGTCCCTGGTGCTATCAGGCAGCAGTGCGAATTACTGTGCCACCGTGCCGCCCCTACATGCTTATCATTAGAATTCTGTGTTTATTATTAGCATTCTTCTGCCTTGCTTACATTATTTATAATTCTCAAATTAACTGCTCTGTATTTTTTAATAAAGTATTTGTACAATTTCATTATTCATATTTGTTTTGTTTCAATAAAGCGTTGGTAGAATTTTGTAGTTTAATGGAAAATACTTATTAGCAAAAGTAATATTATAAATACAAAACCTTGATACCATTTTAATATTTAACGAAACATGTTATGTCAGCAGCTGCACTGACGTGTTCAATTGCCGCTTATTTTCAAGTATTTCACAAAATATGCATTTTTCTAAAGACAATCAATAAAATACCTATAGATTAACACAGTAATTATTTTCTCGCTAAAATAAGGGATGATGGATGGAGGTGTGGATGGGTAAGGAGGGGAAGGGGAAGAGGGGGAAGGAGGGGGAGGGGAGGCAGCGGAGGGGGTAAGGGTGGAAGAGGAAGGAGGGACTGGAGAGGAGGGGGCGGGGAAAGGAGGGTATGGGAAAAGGATGGAGGAAGAAGGGAGATGGGAGAGGGAAAGGGGAGGAGGAAGTTACATGAAGCGTGCCACTTCAATGCCTTCATAAAAGTCTCAAAAAGATTGTCAGTTAAGCATCAAGTGAAAAGCGCAATATTTCAGCCTTGGTCGAACATGACTCCAGATTTCCAAGCTGCACTGGATTCTGTAATACCGAGTTCACATCAGCTGACAAGAGACTTGCAAATGTCGTCTTAAGTTATTTTCTTTCCCAAAGAATTTGAACCAAAAATCTTCCATAAAGATCAACTTTGCATCAGAAGGACTATTAAAATTGGGAGAAACATTGCAGGAAACTTGCATGTGCCATCTTAAGGGATGCTTTTTCCTGAAGTACTTGAACAAGCCGAGGGACACACGGATCAGCACTGCATCAAAGAAACTCTTAAAATAGGGTTAAAAACTGTTTAAAATATATTGCAAAATGTAAATGCTGAAATTCATTCCAGACACTGACAACCATTTTGCTATACATGAACGAACATTTTAGTGGACTTAGTTGTGATGACAAAGTTGGAAAAAAATTTAAAAATCGTCATTTCACTTTTTGAGCCTTATTTATACGCTAAACAATTTTAAAATTAAAAAAATGCGCAAAACAAACCCCACCGAAAGAATGCCTGTTGCCTCTCGGCCCTGCAGCGAGATCAACAAATAAAAGTGCAAATAAATAAGGACGCAAAATGACATTATTCACAGAACTCAACTGAAACCATCGCAAGTGGCGAAGGTTTTGACACAATTGTCGTTGAGGCCTTCACGGCAGGCTGCTTTCCCAACATCGATTGGAAGTTTAAACTTGGCGTACTTTCAGCGCACATGAAATTCCATGATGTCCCATGCCCATGTGTGGTGCAATTCCGGCCGGCCGTTACAGGCCAATATTTCATACAAAGAAATCGGTAATGAATAATTCAAACAAGATTTTCATTTTAAATCGACACGTGATTCTGCCTGACTATTTTAGAATACATAATGTTTAGAGAAACAATCCGAGAGATATGCTGGTTAGGTGCATTGCCCATCCTAAATGTGCCCTCAGTGTACCCAGTGTATTCAAACAATTGTGCGATTGCAACGTCTCTTCGTTCAAAACTGACAACTCTGTTCCCAATTAATGTTAACGTTGCATATGGTGACAGATGCAGGTTGTGTTAGATTCTCTATCATTTTAAATGGGATATGGTAACACTGCGTTATTTGTTTCTTTAGCTGCAGTGAATTTAAAGAAGCTTGAGAGCCAATATACAGGTGAAGAAATCTTTGTTCCAAACGAGATATAACATTCTACGTGTCAAAATGAAATGATAATTAACAGGATACGTTGAACTTGCTAAACATACATAGTTCAATAAACGTTCGGTTTATTGTTCATTAGCTCAAAAGTTCATAGCGAATCAGAGCAGAATGAGGCCATTCGGCTCATCGTGTCTGCTCCGCCATTTCATCGTTGTTTATATGATCTTTTTCCCCATTTTCCTGCCTCCTCCCCACAAACATTCAACATATTACCAATTAAAAATCTGTCCAACTGCTCCTAAATTTACTCACTGTCCAAGCATCCACTGCACTTTGGGGACTAGTGCGTTCCACAGATTCACAATCCTTTGGGAGAAACAGTTTCTCGTCAACTCTGTTTTCAATGTGCTACCCCTTATCCTAAGACTATGACCTCTCCTCCAAGAATGCCCCACAAGATGAAGCATCCACTCCACATCTACTTTATCCAGACCTTTTTATTATCTTCTATATCTCAATTTGATTTACCCTCATTCTTCTAAATCAAGAGAGTATCGGCCTGAACTGTTCAGTCTATCATTATACGACAATCCCCTCATCTCTAGAATCAAATTAGTGAAGCTCCTCTGAACTGCTTCCAATGCCATTGCTTCTATCCTCAAATAAGGGGACCATAACTGTGCATAATACTACAGGTGCGGCCACACCAATGCCTGTTATAATTGCAAAAATACGTCCTCACCTTTATACTCTATTCCTCTAGCAACAAATGCCAACATTCCTTTCGCTTTCTTTACTATCTGATGTATCTCCACGTTTTCTGTGACTCATGAATGTGGACAACCACATCTCCCTCTACCAGAACACCGCAAACTCTTTCCCTGTTTCGATGCTAAGTTGTCTTCCCATTTTGCCGACTAAAATGGATGACCTCACACATATCCACATTAAAGTCCATCTGACACAATCTGGCCCACTCACCTAATCTATCTATTTCCATTTGCAAGGTTCTTATTTCCTCATTATAACTTACCCGCGTATTTTTGTGCCATCTGCAAATTTGGCTATAGTGCCTTCTATGCCTCTATCCAAGCAGTTAACATAGATTCTAAATAACCGGGTCCCAAGGGCAGAGCCCTGTGGCACCCCACTAGATACTTGTTGCCATTCAGGGAAAAAAAGCCTTTATCCCGACTCCCTGTCTTCCGTACATCAGTCAGTCACCTACCAAAACTAATAAATTACTCCTAATCCCATTTGATCTAACCTTGTGAATGAATCTCGTGCGCGGCACCTCATCAAACGCCTTCCAGAAATCCAGATGCACTACATTTCAGAAACCCCGTTTTCCACTTTGCTTGCGATATATTAGAAGAAATCCACCAAATTAATGAAACATTATTTGTTCTTGATAAAACCATGCCGACTCTGATGGACAGCGTTCTGACTTTCCAAATGTCCACATATTGCTTTCTTGAAAATTGATTCTAACACTTTTCCACCAACAGATGTTAAACTAACTGGTCGGTAATTTCCTACATTTTGCCTCCCTCCCTTTTGAAAAAGGGTGTTTCATTAACATTTTTCAAATACAATGGAAGCTTTCCCTTGTCCAGGAAATTTTGGATTATTATAACTCTTGGATCCATTATCTCTGCCGCCACTTCCTTTAATACCTGAGGATGTCGACCATCAGACACCGGGATTTGTCTGCCCTCAATCACAATAATTTGCTGATTAACCATTGCATATAGATGTTGATTGTTCTCAGATGTATCCGTTTTACTAAGGTACTAGTTACTTGTTTAGTTATTAAGTTTCTATTAAGTTACATTGTTAATCAGACATATACGTATATCCTGACAATTAATTCCTTTAATGTGTCTGATGTTATTGCCTGGGGTTAAATGATAGCATTCGTTTTGATATCGTGCTAGATAATAATACACGTTGCATTATTGCTTTTGAGTTGTTCTTATATAACTGCAGCGGAGAATCAACTTCATTCACACTGTCATTCTGACTTAATCAATCGGTCAGTCAGTCGGTCTTGCTCGCTCAGTCAGTGGCCATTTCTTCCTCTGTCAGTCGCTCTTGCACATTAAGTTGGTCAGTCAGCCTCCCTTGCTCGGTCAATCAACCCTGCTCGGTCAGTCACAGAGTCGACTTAATATGCTCACTTCGTTGTTCTATCAGCCTCGCGCAGTCTGTCAGTCATTCAGTTGGTTTCAGGCAGTCGGTCGGTCTCTCTCTGTAAGTCGGTTGGTTGGCATAGCTTGCTCAGTCTGTCAGTCTGTTTTGTTCGCTCAGTCAGTCAGACAGTCTCTATCATGCAGTGGATCAGCCACCCTCACTCACTCGACTGCCGGTCGGTCTGCCTCACTCAGTCCATCCCTCAGTCCGCCACAATTGCTGGGTCCATTGACCAGTCAGCCTCATTCACTCGGTCCATTGGTCAATGGGCCTTACTCAATTATTCTGCTTTGTTCGATGGCTCAGTTTGTCAGCCTCGCTTGGTCCACTCGTCAGTCGAATATTCTCTTCCCCAGTTGGACAGTTGTCCTCACTCGCTTACTTCATCAGTTGACTTGGATCAATCGGCCAGTCAGTCAACCTCGCTCAGTCTATCAGTCAGTTGGCCTCACTTGCTCGCTTGGCCAATCAACTTCACCCAGTCGATCAGTCGGCATGACTCAATTGGTTTGTAAGTGGGCCTCACTTGCTCAGTCAGTCAGTTGAACTCGCTCACACGGTCAGTCAGTCAGCCTCACTCCCACAGTCAGTCAGACGGCCTCGCTCGCTCAGTCAGTCATTTGGCTTCGCTGGCTCGCTCAGTCAGCTTCGCTCTCTCCCTTGGTCAGCTTGCCTCGCTCTGTCCGTCAGTTGGCGTCGCTCGCTCGTTCAATCAGTTGGCCAGCTCCAGCTTGTTGCTGAAGCTGCTGTACTGCACCTGCCTGGGCACCCTCTGGGACGTCTGATCCTTGGACACCTCCCCACCATGAACCACTATTTCCATTTGGAGGATTATCAGCCAATCTGTCTGACGGATGAAGATGATGATTAGGCTGACTGGCATCAATGAGAGCACGGAACACTGCGAGGTTGGTGGAGATGTGTGACGATGGGCAATTTGGCTGACTAATGGGAAAGGAGGAATGACAGGTGGCCTATTTCTGTCAGGTCAGAGTCAGAACAGGTGGTGCAACAGTTGGAGAACAGAGTTGCTGGGCGCTGTTTGATCTGTCCAATCGGCATGAGGGTTGTTTGTGATTTATAGTTGGAATGTCCATGGGAAGAGAGAGACTGTATAGGCGGGATTTCCTCTCAACATTTAATAAATTGAAGAATTGCAGTAAAGGGAAATTTCAGCACAATTTTCAACTGGTGTCTGAAGTGAGTCTGTGTCACGGTGTAAATTGCAGTATTTGTGCAGCAACTCAGAAGCTGCAGCATGAAGCCTAATTCCTTAAAATATCTGGGAACAATTTGATGGACATACACCAACCATGAAAGCCGGTTATATAGGGAATAAACCATGAATATTGACCATAACATGATGAAATTGGTCGAGATAGCAAAGAGTAAAATGATGGATTTTGTTCGACTCTCCATCTCTGGGTCTCTGGGATTCTCCCCACAGCTGTGTGCTCGGAGTCGCCTGCGGGCTCTGCTGCTCACTAAAATGTGTCTGACGGTGAAAACATTGAGCAGCAGAATCAGTACGAATGGGACACCCGGGTTTAGAATATTGTGGAGGAACTCGAATGCTGCGCTGAGCGGAGAGAACAGAACATTGTTTCTGAATGTACAAAACCAGGGGTCGTTAAAAAACATATATCTACCCGTTAACATAAAATACCAGACAATGTTCTTTAGACAGCTCAGCACACTCACTGTTCCCAAAACCACAGCCGCCGTTTTTGCGCTGCAATATTTACATTTCAGCTTGGGGCAGCAAATAGCTACAAACCGATCAAAGGTGAAAGTGACGGTGAACCAGACAGAACAGTCAGTGGCTGCAAGAAGCAGGACGGCGTGGAGATTACACACGTAGATGGACTTCAGGAATTGAAAATGTGCCGCATAAACAACGGGAATGTGTCTCAATATCAGGTCGAGTATAATGACCAGTAGATCCCCCATTGACATGGCCATCAGGTACCGAGTGACACATTTGGACAGACCACAGTTTCTCCTTTTCAGTGTCACAATTGTGATTATGTTCACTGTAAGGAAGAGAAATAAAGAATAAAATCAGACAACGCTGGGGAAGAAGTGAACTCCTTCAGTGAGATGGTGTTGACAAAGACGCATAAATAAACAGACACACGCACACACACGCACACACTCCCAGAAGCAACTGGACAGAAACACACACACACAAACTCCTCTAGAGACATAGGGACACAAATATACACACAGGTAAACTCTCCGACAGACACCGTAACACAAATACACTTACACAAACACTCCTGGAGAAGCAGGAACACAAGCGCCCAAACACAAACTCGCTCAGAGACGCAGTAGCACAAACACACACACAAACTCTCCGAGAGAATCAGGAACAAAAATGTACATACACAACACTCCGAGGAAACAGGAACACAAATGCACATACACAAAGACTCCTGGAGACACCGATACACACACACACACACACAAGCACAAACAGTCAAAGGCACAGAAAAAAACAGACTCCCACAAATTGAAACACTCTCATTTACCGAGACAGGTATTAATCCATGCATGCGCACACACAGGACACAGAACTAAAACATAACCCATGTAAAGACACACGTGTCATAAATACTCTCAAATATTCTCAAAAATACACAACTACAGCCATTCTCCAAACACACATAAAAGTCTCTTCGCACCCATCCACACTCAGAGACAAACACTCACAAACAGATAACCACGTGCACACACATACATTGCGAAGCCATCCCTCGCCATAGACATACAACCAAGCACAACCACACAGAACCACACCCCCACACACCTACACAAAACCACACCCACACAAATAGATACACAGCCACAACACACATACAAACACACACACACAGTTAAAAAGAAATTCAAAATTCCAAAGTGATTTTTAAAGTCGGCCTGGACCATATGTTTTGGAACTTGAATTCGGCGAGAGTAAGCATGAGATCTTTCCGTTCATATATGATTCAAATGACCAACTTTGGAGATTTTGTCAAACAACTTTTATTTCAATATGCAGTTAATCTAATGCAAAATCTTTTTACCAGATACAAAAAAATTTGGAACGTTCGAAACAATCAAACCTCCTTATAAGCATACCCCTGACACAGGTTTAACACAGAAAATAAGATGGTTCCCGTGATTCTGGAAATTAGTCCATTGGTTGGAAAATTGAAACACTGACTTCTCAGCTTTTTAGTTCCCTGGAGTACCTTAGGTTGAGATAATGTCAATGCTGGCCATTAGTTTTCCCAGCAAACCACTTCAAGGAACAGATACACTTCAGTTACTAAATTGCAAAGCACCAACCGCATAATTTTCACTCTAGTAAGGCATGAAGTCCAGCTTCCAACATGCCAGGAGAATTCACATTAACTGGAAGAGAAACGCAGAAACATTACATTTCAGCCTGATGTCCAAACACCTTCTAAACAATAACTGCAGCCAGCACAAATCACAAAGTGATTCTTGCCAGCTGATCTGTCAATGATACTTTCTCCAATTATTCAGGGTCATAAATTGGGGTGAATTAGCTCGACGGATTCAGAACTGGCTTGGCCATGATGATGTGGAGATGCAGGCATTGGACTGGGGTAAACACAGTAAGAAGTTTAACAACACCAGGTTAAAGTCCAACAGGTTTATTTGGTAGCAAAAGCCACACAAGCTTGCGGAGCTTTAACTCCGAAAGCTTGTGTGGCTTTTGCTACCAAATAAACCTGTTGGACTTTAACCTGGTGTTGTTAAACTTCTTACTGTGTTGGCCATGATGGGCAGAGGTTACTGGCGGAATGATCTTTTTCTGAATGTAGGCCTGTAACGAGTGGCGTTCCGCGGGCATCATCGCTGGGACCTCTGTTGTTTGTAATATATATAAATGACTTGGAAGTAAAGATAACTGCTCTGATTACCAAGTTTCTGGATTACTGAGATTGCTGGAGTTGTGGAGAGTAATGATGATTGTCAGATAATACAGCAGGAAATAGATAAGTGGAAAAACTGGGCGGAAAATTGGCAGATTGAATTTAATACGGACAAACGCCAGGTGATGCATTTTGTTAGATCGAATTCAGGTGGGAGCTACGAAACCATCAGGAGCATGGAAGCACATAGAGATCTGTAAGTACAGATCCACGGATCCTTTAATTTAATTTAGCCACTTGCTCACATCAAATGAAAAAAATGCTTCTATACCATCCTTATCACACCTTAGCAAACCTTAGGCATATTTAAATAGATCCGCAATAAGCCCCAATAAGCTTCGAGGAAAATATGAATCTCAGGGTATTTTTTCGCAGATCCCTGAAGGCTTCAAGCATCTTAATAGGATAGTTAATAAGGCATACGGGAGGAATGCTTTTACCAGTCGTGATATAGCATGTAAGAGCAATGAGGTATTGTTGGAGATGTCGGAGCATCAGATCGTCCACGGCTGAAGTTCTGCGTGTAGTGCTGGTTATCTATAGGAAGGACGTGATAGCACGACAGCAGTAACAGAAGAGATTCACCAGGATATTGCCCTGGGACGAAAAATTTGATCTGTAAGAGAGACTAGATAAGCTTGGATCATTTCTCTCGAGCAGAGAAGGCTGAGTGTTTGGGGAGGGAAGGAGGAGGTGGGGGAGGGAAGGGAGGGGGGTGCGGACGCGGCGGGGGACGGGGGGTGGAAGGGAGGGAGGGCCTGATAGAGGTTTAAGAATGGTGACGATTAACGACAGGGTGAATCTGAAACAGCTGTTCCTCTTGGTTTGGGGTCATTCACGGGGAGGCATGTATTGAGGATAAGGGGTAGCCATTTTAAAACCGGCTTTCAACTGTGGTGGTGATCGGACAGGAGTTGAAAAAAGATCAGCCATGATCGTATTGTCTGAGGGAGCAGGCCCGAGGGGCTGAGTTGCCCACTCCTGCCTAATCATAGGTATCATAGGTTATGATTAGACCTTTATTTCCAAATTGTGTCCCTTATAGAAATCAAATTCCACCAACTGCCGTGGTCAGATTCAGGCCCGTATCTCCTGAGAAATATCTTCTTTCTCTGGATGACAAAGTTGGGGGAGGCAAGAGAGAAATGAAAGAAAGAAACGCAGAATGAAATGTGCTGCAGTGGGATTGTTAGTTGACTAGTTAGCCAGTGACCCAGGGCAATGTTGTGTGAATCGAGGTTGAACCCCACCATGTCAGATGTGGTTGACTGACCCTAAACCAAGGGGAAAAGATGCTTCCGATTCACCCTGTGCTTTCCCCTCATACAGTTTGATGCACTATCACTCAAGCAAAGACTAGTTTGTATGCAAGAACAAATAGGCTTTTATTCGTAAAAGACTTGGAGCACACCCATGCTGATGAACTGGTCCAGAGACTGAGGCAGGGGGGTTGGGAGCAGTCATCTTTATACCTGGACCAGGGGGGGAGGAGTCTCAGGCAGGGCCGGCAGGGGCATGCCCAGGCATGTCACACACACACAGGCAATGAGCTTACCAGTGGTTTACCACACAGTTATAAACCTTTTACTGGTTCCCGCCCCCAGCCTCAGCCTTCTCTGCTCTAAAAAGAACACTTTTCGCCGATCCAGTTTCTCCTTATAACTCAAATGCTTCATCCCAGGGCAGCATCCTGGTGAATATCTTCTGTCCACTTGCATGCACTCTGGAGTGGTCCAGCAGGACAAGTAGGGATGGGCAACGAATGACTTTTCTCGCCAGTGATGCCCACATTCCATGAACGAATGAAAGAAACGCTGGTGATAATTCCAGTTTCTGCGGACTCTGTGGTGGCTATGAAATAGCCACCATTCTCCTCACTCTCACAGAGACTCCCCTCCCTGCAGTCTCTACTCCATTTGCTGCTCGTGTCACCGAGTCAGACGCACGATAATTCCAATCCCCTTACCTCGCCGAGAGTTGAGTCTGCAAGTCCACTGTCCTCCCTGAATGTATGCAGCAGCTCACAACATAACCTCCAGAAACCAGAAAAAGGGCGGCACGGTAGCACAGTGGTTAGCATTGCTGCTTCACATCTCCAGGGACCTGGGTTCGATTCCCGGCTTGGGTCACTGTCTGGGTGGAGTTTGCACATTCTCCTCGTGTCTATGTGGGTTTCCTCCGGGTGCTCCGGTTTCCTCCCACAGTCCAAAGATGTGCGGGTTAGGTTGATTGGCCATGCTAAAATTGCCACTTAGTATCCTGAGATGCGTGGATTAGCGGGTAAAAATATGTAGGGATATGGGGGTAGGCCCTGGGTGGGATTGTAGACGGTGCAGACTTGATGTGCCGAATGGCCTCTTTTTGTACTGTAGGGCTTCTATGATTCTATGATTTCTATGTAACCCATCTATAACACGTCCACTGACTTGTCTATCACACGAGTCAGGTGCAAGTTATGTTCGTGGACTGTTTTAAATAACACTAGAGTGGGTTCCTTGTTTTGCTGAATACATGTTGAGAAGAACATAAGAAATAGGAGCAGGAGTAGGCCATCTAGCCCCTCGAGCCTGCCCTGCCATTCAGTAAGATCATGGCTGATCTGAAGTGAATCAGTTCCACTTACCCGCCTGCTCCCCATAACCCTTAATTCCCCTACCGATCAGAAATCCATCTATCCGTGACTTAAAGATATTCAACGAGGTAGCCTCCACCACTTCAGTGGGCAGAGAATTCCAGAGATTCACCACCCTCTGAGAGAAGAAGTTCCTCCTCAACTCTGTTCTAAACTGACCCTCCTTCATTTTGAGGCTGTGCCCTCTAGATCTGGTTTCCTTTCTAAGTGGAAAGAATCTCTCCACTTCTACCCTATCCAATCACGCCATTATCTTACATGCCTCTATAAGATCACCCCTCAGCCTTCTGAACTCCAACGAGTACAAATCTAATCTGCTCAATCTCTCCTCATAATCTACAACCCTCAGCTCCGGTATCAACCTGGTGAACCTTCTCTGCACTCCCTCCAAGGCCAATATATCGTTTCGCAAGTAAGGAGACCAAAACTGCACACAATATTCCAGCTGTGGCCTCACCAATGCCTTGTACAGATGCAGCAAGACTTCTCTGCTTTTATACTCTGTCCCCCTCGCGATAAATGTCAATATCCCATTTGACTTCTTGATTACCTGTTGCACTTGCAGTCTGCGTTTTTGCGACTCATGCACGAGGACCCCCTGGTCCCTTTGCACAGTAGCATGTTGTAATTTTTTTTCCATTTAAATAATAATCCAATTTGCTATTATTTCTTCCAAAGTGAATAACCTCGCATTTGCCAAACTTATTGAGTTGAGAGTGACTAAAACGTGTGTTCAGTGGACTGACAATGTCCAAGTTTCGCAAACATGTGTCAGAGCTGCTGAAACCCCCTGCCCAACACGGAGCTCCACGCGGGAGACAAAAGTGAACAGAACCGCAGGATTTCCAGTTCTCAGAACTCTGTCACATGTCACCAATCATTGTACAGAGCCGAGATGCAGTGGGACAGAAATTAACTTTAATCAGGGAATCAGAACAATACTGAAAGGCAACTGCCTCTAGCGATCTGGGGAAAAAGGAATGCGACACGTTGGAGACGACATTCAAACACAAGAATGGGAATATTAAATTCAGGTACTGTTAGATTGATTGCACCAGCTTGTTAATGTCGCATTTGGAGCTTGCCTTCCATTCCCGTCCCAAGTTGGATACAGCCCAGACACAATATCTTACCAGCAGTGTGGCTGCACCATGTATGGATCCAGTTTTCCATAGCACTTGTACAAGAGGGGCTGTACCAGTGAACACTGCTGTCAAGGGAATACATGGTGTGGGACTGGGAAAGGGGAGATTGTGTGGGGTGGGTGTTTTCAGGCTCTGTATGAATCTGAACAAACAGAGACATTTTGTGAAATGGAAGAAGATTGGGGGAATCAGACGAACAAATCATAGAGAAATATGATCAGGTGAGTGAGAAAATTCTTGCTTTTCCAGATGAGCTGGTGACAGAAATCACTGAGCACACGGATGATGGGTAAATGGGATTTGGTGAGAGTTGGGATATGGAAAATAGACTTTGGGATATTCTTTGATTATGCAGCTTTGTCAATGGAAAGATGGTCCGCAGAGAATTGCAATATTTGTGTTCGGAGTTCACAATGGCAGCTGGGGGGAGCCAGAGGATGATATTCCAGATGTGACAGTAAGAGGATTAATGATGGAGAGGAATTGGGGTCAGATATCAGCTCAGGGTCAAAGGGTTAGCAGAGTTTGTAGTCTTGCTGAACTAGCCCCAGGTGCAGTAATAGTGTCAATGAATAGGGAAATAGATTGGGAGAGGAATTGATATACATGTTCGTCTTCCCATAATTGAAATAAAAAGACTGTAATACATTGAAAGATTGTTTACCAATATTGTCACTGATACAGAAGCTTACATACCACAATTGAAGAAATTCAGATAATCTGAACGAACAAAGACACTGAAAAGTTTTCATTGTTGTGTAGGGCTCATTAATGAAAATAGAGACAGAAAATGTACGGTAACAACAGTAGCAATGCAGAGCAAATGACAAGATCGGGAATAGGGTTTATAGAATTAAATACTGGACTGGACACTTACCAGGGACACCAATAATAGCCAGGATGGGATAGTAAAATGCTTGAATAAACCAGAGTGCAAATTCGAAACGCTTTGACAATGATAGCTTATAAAATCCATCACTCGACACGAAGTGAAGACCCTGGGCAAAAGTGCCACTTGTACTAAAATCCAAAGGTGGGGCTGGTGGTGGGGGTGGAATGTTCCGATGCATTGTTCCCAGATTTTGATCCATTGTTCTCAGATTATGTTCTCTCCTCCCCCTCTCTGCAGGGGATGGTCTCTTTTAGTCTCGGAGTTGTCACTCCCGCTGACTCGATGGAATAACACACTGAACGGAACCCACAATTAATAGAAGACGGAAAACCTCCAGTGACACTGCCCGGATCCATGGAGACTGATATTAATCACAGTCACTGCACAAACAGCTTCAGTTAACCCCTTTCAATCTAAAATTTCCATATCACAAAATACAACATTTACCCAGTCAGCATGGGGTAGTGAGGGTCAGGGAGGGATGGAAAGGCGGAATTAACGGAGTGTCCGACCATAAACTTTCAGTTTTCATTGGATATGGGAATAAATCCTGAATTATCTCCGTTTGGGTGTTCGATTAGGTTATCATTAGTCACGATTGATCAATGCAGGACTGAGGGTGTTGTACCTAAATTCGTGCAGCATACGGAACAAGGTAAATGCGCTTCTTGTGCACATTGAAATTGGCCATTACGCTTTTGTGGGAATCGCGGAGACATAGTTGTGAGGAGATCAGAGCTGGGATCCGAATATCCAGGGATATGTGTCCTATTGAAAGGACAGGCAGACGGGAAAAGAGGGCAGGATTGCATTGCTGGCAGGTAATGAAGTTAAGTCAATAGCAAGAAGACATATAGGAACAGAAGGGATAGAATCTCTGTGGATAGAGTTGAGGAATCGCAAAGTTAAAAAGACCCTGATGTGAGTTATGTACAGGCCCGCTAGCAGTAGTCAGGATGTGGGGCAGAAAATAAATCAGGAGCTAGAAAAGGCATATATAAAAAAAAAACAATATTACAATAATCATGGGGGCTTCAATATGCAGGTAGACTGGGAAAATCAGGTAAGTAGAATGTCTAAGAGATGTTTTTTTTTAGGAGCAGCTTGTGACAGAACCTAGCAGTAAACAGACAATTCTGGATTTGGCGATGTGTAATGAGGCAGACTTGATTAGGGAACTTAAGGTGAAGGATCCCAAAAAGAGCACTGACCATGTTATGATAGATTTTACCCTGCAGTTTCCGAGGGAGAAGCTGAAATCAGATGTAACAGTGTGGCAATTAAATAATGGTAACTACAAAGACATGAGGGAGGAGCTGGCCAGAGTTGATTGGAAAGGAAGCCTATTACGGAAGACAGTGGAACAGCAATGACAGGCGTTTTGAGGGGTTATTTGGGAGGCATAACAGAGATTCATTCCAAGGAGGAGGAAACATGAATAAGGGACGACGAGGCATCCATGGCTGACGAAGGAAGTGAAGAACAGCATAAAAGCAAAATAAATATTGCATACAGTTGAGGGGGATAGCCTGTTAGTGAGATACCAGCAGCAGCCAGGCCTGTGGCACCACACCTGGTTCTGCTGCAGAGTAACGTCGGGCAAAGAGCAAGCGAGCAGCAGTAATCAGGGCGTCGCTAGTTAGAGGCACAGACAGGCGTTTCTCTGGACTCCATGATGGTGTGTTGCCTCGCTGGTGCCAGGGTCAATGACGTCTCTGAGCGATTGCAGGACATTCATCAGGAGGAGGGTGAGCAGCCAGAGGTCGTTGTACATATTGGTACCGACATAGGCAAGAGAAGGGATGAGGTCCTGAAGTGTGAATATACAGAGTTGGGCAGAAGGCTGAAGCACCGGACCTCAAAGGTAGTAATTTCTGCATTACTGCCGGTGCCACGTGCTACTGAGAGTAGGAATAGGACGTTTCGGCAGATGAATGCGTGGCTTGAGAGCTGGGCGCAGGGATTTAGATTTCTGCATCATTGGGATCTTTTCTGGGGAAGGGGTGACCTGTTCAAGAGGGACGGTTTATACCTGAACTGGAGGGGGACTAACATCCTGGCGGGGAGTTTTGCGAGAGCCACTCGGGAGGGTTCAAACTAGATTGGCAGGAGGGTAGGATCCAATGCAGTAGGGACACAGAAGAGAAGGTTGAGGACAGCACATAAGCTACAGAGAGCACATGAAATACTAAAGGCAGTGTCAGTAATCCTAGTACCAGATGAATCAGGCAAAAGCAAGACAGAGAGCAAGGGAAGTTCATATTAAAGTGCATTTATTTCAATGCAAGAGGCCTGATGGGCAAGGCAGATGAATTCAGGGCATGGATGGGTAGTGGGACTGAGATCTTTTATCAATTACTGAAACATGGCTAAGGAAGGGACAGGACTGGTAGCTCAACGTTCCAGGGTACAGATGCTATAGGAAAGATAGAACAGGAAGTAAGAGAGGAGGGGGAGTTGCACTTTTCATTAGGGAAGACATCACGGCAATACTGAGAGGGGATCTATCCGAGGGTTTCGCCACTGAGTCTATCTGGGTAGAAGTGAGAAATAAGAAGGGGGAAATCATTTTGATAGGGTTGTACGATTGGCACCCAAGTAGTCGGTGGGGAATTGAGGAGAAAATATGTAAGGAGATTAAAGATAGCTCCAAGAAAAATAGGGTGATAATAGTAGGGGATTTTAAATTTCCCATCATTGACTGGGATAGCCATAGTATGAGAGGGTTGGATGGAGAGAGATTTGCTGAGTGTATTCAGGAGGAATTTCTCATTCAATATGTGGATAGCCCGGCTAGAGAGGGGGCAAAACTTGATCTCCTTTTGGGAAATAAGGACGGGCAGGTGACAGAATTGTTAATGGAGGATCACTTTGGGACCTGTGACCATAATTCTATTAGTTTTAAGATAGCTATGGAAAATGATAGGTCTGGCCCAAAAGTTAAAATTCTAAATTGGGGCAAGGCCAATTTTGATGGTATCAGGCAGGAATTTTTAACAGTTAATTGGGGTAGTCTGTGGGAAGGAAGAGGGACGTCTGGTAAGTGGGAGGCTTACAAAAGTGTGCTAACCATGGTTCAGGTTAAGCACATTCCTCTTAGAGTGAAGGGCAAGGCTGGGAGAAGTAGGGAACCCTGCATGACTCGGGATATTGAGGCCCTGGTCAAGAAGAAGAAGGAGGCACATGACATGCATAGGCAGCTGGGATCAAGTGAACCCGTTGAAGAGTATAGCGGGTGTAGAAGGAGAGTTATGACAGAAATCAGGAGGGCAAAAAGTGGACAAGAGATTTTTTTGGCAGATATGGCAAAGGAGCACCCAAAGAGCTTCTGCAAATTCATGAAGGGCAAAAGAGTAACAAGGGAGTGAGTAGGGCTTCTTAAGCATCAACAAGGTCGTCTATGTGCGGATCCACAAGAGATGGGTGAGATCCTAAATGAATATTTCTCATCAGTATTTACTGTTGAGTAAAGCATGGATGTTAGGGAACGAGGGGAAATAAAAAGTGATGTCTTGAGAAGTGTAAATATTACAGAGAAAGAGGTGCTGGAAGTCTTAAAGCGCCTCAAGGTAGATGAATTCCCGGGACCTGATTACATGTATTCCAGGACATTTTGGGAGGTTAGGGAGAAAACCGCGGGTCCCATGGCAGAGATATTTGAATCATCGATAGTCACGTGTGAGATGCATGAAGATTGGAGGGTGGCAAATGTTGTGTCTTTGTTTAAAAAGGGCTGCAGGGAAAAGCCAGTGAGCCAAAGGTGAGGTATCCAGGGTGAGGTATCAAAATGGATGCAAAATTGGCTTAATGACAGAATAAGAAGTCTCACAACACCAGGTTAAAGTCCAACAGGTTTATTCGGTTGCACAAGCCACGAGCTTTCAGAGTGCTGCCCCTTCATCAGGTAAGTGGGAGTTCTGTTCACAAACAGGGCATATAAAGCCACAAACTCAATTTACAACATAATGGTTAGAATGCGAGTTTTTACAGGAAATCAAGTCTTAAAGGTACAGACAATATGAGTGGAGAGAGGGTTAAGCATAAGTTAAAGAGATGTGTATTGTCTCCAGCCAGGACAGTTAGTGAGAATTTGCAAGCCCAATAAAGTTGTGGGGGTTACAGATAGTGTGACATGAACCCAAGATCCCGGTTGAGGCCGTCCACATGTGTGCAGAACTTGGCTGTCAGTCTCTGCTCAGCGATTCTGCGTTGTAGTGTGTTGTGAAGGCCGCCTTGGAGAACGCTTACCCGAAGATCAGAGGCCGAATGCCCGTGCCCGCTGACGTGTTCCAGGATTGGAAGAGAATAGTCTTGCCTGGTGATTGTCGAGTGGTGTTCATTCATCTGTTGTCATACCGTCTGCATAGTCTCCCCAATTTACTATGCCTCGGGACATCCTTTCCTGCAGCGCATCAGGTAGACAACGGTGGCCGAGTTGCAAGTGTAGATACCGTGTACCTGGTGGATGGTGTTCTCATGTGAGATGGTGGCATCCGTGTCTATTATCTGGCACGTCTTGCAGAGGTTGCTGTGGCAGGGTTGTGTGGTGTCGTGGTTACTGTTCTCCTGAAGGCTGTGTAGTTTTCTGTGGACAATGGTCTGTTTGAGGTTGTGCAGTTGTTTGAAGGCATGACCTGGGGGTGTGGGGATCGCCTTGGCGAGATGTTCGTCTTCATCAATGACATGTTGAAGGCTCCGGAGAAGATGTCGTAGCTGGTCCACTCCGGGGAAGCACTGGACGATGAAGGGTACTCTGTCCTCCTTGTCCCGTGTTTGTCTTCTGAGGAGGTTGGTGCGGTTTTTAACTGTTGCGTGTCGGAACTGTCGACTGATGAGTCGAGCGTCATATCCTGTTCTTGTGAGGGGATCTTTCAGCATCTGGAAGTGTCTGTAGCGATCCTCCTCATCTGAGCAGATTCCTTGTCCGTAGAGGATGGCTTCTTTGACATGTTTAGGGTGGAAACTGGGGAAATGGACCATCGTGAGTTTATCCGTGGGCTTGCGGTACAGTGAGGTGCTGAGGTGACCGTCCTTAATGGAGATGCGTGTGTCCAAGAATGCAACCGATTCCGGAGAGTAGTCCATGGTGAGTCTGATGGTGGGATGGAACTTGTTCATGTCATCATAGAGTTGTTTCAGTGATTGTTCACCATGAGTCCAAAGGAAGAAAGTGTCATCGTTGTATCTCGTGTATAGCATCGGTCGAAGGTCCTGTGCAGTGAAGAGGTCTCATTTGAACCTGTGTATGAAGATGTTGGCATATTGAGGGAAAACAGAGGCACACACAGATTAACGAAAGGAACCCACTCAGCCGCCATCGAGCACGCAGGAATGTTCAAATTCGGGGCACGAATCAGCCATTCTGCCCCTCCACCTCTTCTAAACCATTTGATAAGATCAGTTTGTTCTCTCCCCCCTCCTCCCCGCCATTAACCCTCGACCTCCCCCTCCCTTCCCATCCCATCCATCCTCCTCTGCCTCAACTATACTCAGCACCCCTCACTGGTCTCCGGGGGGGAATGAATCCCGCAGACTAATCACTCTCTGAGCGATTCCTCCTCATCTCCCTCTTCAATGGGGTCTGAGTGTCACTCCTCCGTGCAGCTTTTGACATCCTGCGTAGGATGGGGGTGTCGAACTCCTTAGTAGGCCTAGATTGACGCCTAGTCCCTGTGTATCACAACTCAGTAAGAGTTTTAACAACACCAGGTTAAAGTCCAACAGGTTTATTTGGTTGCAAATATCATTAGCTTTCGGAGCGCTGCTCCTTCGTCAGATGGAGTGGAAATGTGCTCTCAAACAGGGCACAGAGACACAAAATCAAGTTACAGAATACTGATTAGAATGCAAATCCCTACAGCCAACCAGATCTTAAAGATAAAGACAATGTGGGTGGAGGGAGCATTAATCACAGGTTAAAGAGATGTGTATTGTCTCCAGACAGGATAGCCCGCAAGTCCAGGAGGCAAGCAGTGGGGGTTACTGATAATGTGACATAAATCCAACATCCCGGTTTAGGCCGTCCACATTTGTGCGGAACTTGGCTATCAGTTTCTGCTCAGCGACTCTGCGCTGTCATGTGTCGTGAAGGCCACCTTGGAGATCGCTTACCTGAAGATCAGAGGCTAAATGCCCGTGACTGCTGAAGTGCTCCCCCACAGGAAGAGAACAGTCTTGCCTGGTGATTGTCGAGTGGTGTTCATTCATCCCGTGCACGCTACAACGGCCCACTACTCTCGTGTCCCCAAGCACATATTTCCCTCTCAGGGACTCCAGCCCGTGCAAACCATTTCCAAATATTATCACTCTCCAGCACTTGTACCCAGCAGCTCTTCCGTGGGACCCTGTGCACAATAATCAATCATCGAATTTGAGCTGCATGGACTCGATGGGCCGACAGGCGTTAGCGTCGTTATATCTCTGTACATCTACATTTATTGGGGTTTTCCATTGGCTCAGTGTTGGGCATCATCTGAAGGTTTAATTTATTCGTGTATCGAGGAGCGGGATAAACATTTTGAACTTATTGAATGCAATGTGTGCATACAAAGAGTTCCATGATGGCCATCTGAGTTCTTGCTGACATTCGTGATTTTGAGCAGGTTTACAGTCAGTTCAATATTTTCCTGGGACACGGAATTAAACAAAAACCAGTGGCCATCCAGTCTGAGAGCCTTGAACAAAGTGTGAGTGCTTGACAATAATGAGTCACGCCCATGATAGGATCCAATAGTTCACTGTGGATCACTTCAGGCATCACACAGACTGCCCACTGCTGAGTGTCCAAATGTTACCAGTTTCAATTGATTACCACTGTGGTTTCAGAATGGGGGAAGAGGCGCTAAAGTGGTTCTCCAAACCTTTCCCGTAACTGGTGACAACCACAACTGTAACTCTCCTGGAGAGACTAAAACAGAAACAAGTGCAAGTTTAACTGTTTCTTGATATCATGCAGAGTTAACTGTGGGAAGAAATTGGAGCATCCAGAGGAAACCCATGCAGACGCGAGGAGAACGTTAATTGGGTGAAGACGAGCTCCTTTTAATACTGTGGACTTCAGGAGGAGGTCGGGATGGAAATGTGCCTCGAGGTTTTGCAATTGCTTCTGCAAGTATTTTACACTGACGACCTGGGCACCCCATCAGTTGGGATTGTGTTAGATGTGCAACTCGTTAGTATTATGTTTGTGCGCCACGCTTTAACACAGTCTGACTGCAAACCTGTAGTCTGATCTTTTAATTGTGATGTCTTAGATCTATCCGATTGCACGTTGCTGGTCTTGCAATTACTCCATTGATAAAGCTTCACCAGCTTGGCACCTCATTTTGTAGCATGTCTGCTGCTCCATCTGACATATTCTCCTACACCCATCACTGAACCACACTTGATCAATTGGCTCTGCTTGTGGGGGGCAGTTAGCGGACATGAGACGACAATAATCTTGTTCCAAATTGGTGCTCAGCATGAACAGAACTTGCACTGATGGGACACAATTTAAGGGTGCTAGTTGAATGGGCTCCCCGCGGCCACTGCCCTTGAGATGCTGCCCATTCAATGTGCCCCTCGGTTTATTGGATATTACTAAAGTTAGTTACTTGATTTGTTCTAAAAATAAATAAATCTCACTTCCATTTCACTGTATGTGGGAAGTCGGCAAAAAGAACACAGAGTTATTCAGACAGATGTTTTTTTTGACCAAAAGAGAGGCTGCACTGGGAATCGAACATGAACATTGTCTGATTGCAGAAGATATTAGATATAGCTCTTGGGGCTAAAGGTATCAATGGATAAGGGGGCAGGGGGGATCAGGATATTGAATTTGATGGTCAGCCATGGAAACACCGAATGGTGGATCAGGCACAGAGGTCGAAATGGCCTCCTCCTGATTTTAGTTTCAATGTTTCCATGGTCACTGCCGATTCAGGTAAAGGCATTAGAGGCACGCAAGTACCCACAATCGTGAAATAAGCCATCCTGTCTCTGTTCTGATATAACCACTGCCGTTGTGTTTGATGACACTACACACAATTCCCTTCAGCGCATAGATCAAAAGAAAGTTAAGCAAATCTCAGTGACCAATATTCCCCTCCATCCCATTGACTACTGCAACATTTTATCACAGTGGATTCAACATCACGACAGGAGGTGCATTATTTAACTGAAAAGGATACAGAAAAATATGGATGGCTACGGAGAGAAGGTGGGCGAATGACAAAACTCACTCAGAGGCCTTGACAGCAACAACGAGACTGACCTCATTCCGTGTCCTAAATGTTCCGTGGTCCCGTAATTCTCTGATAGGAAGGTGGACCAACATCTGACCACAACAATAGGTTTGAAGCATCTTAATGGAGACAGTTGAAGCAAAAATCCAGAGCTAAGGCCTGAAGCAAGAGAAGACATTTCTGCAATCTTGAATGGACAGTCTGCGAGGGATACTCAAGAGGCGAGCGTTGGAACAATGCAGATATGTTCTATGAATTGAGGGATGTTACAGATATATGGAGCTCCATGTAGGGACTTGAATGCGAGTATTTCTGTTTAAAAATGCTGGGTTTTTTTTGAAAATGGGTCGCTTGTTCTGAATCATGTCAACCACGAACTGTAATACATTTTTGAAGAAGTCAGCATTCCAAAAAAGGACTTTCCCTCCCTTTCACCCTGATTTTAATTTCATCATTTATTATGATTGTGTTTATTATGAATGCTGCAGACTTTACTTCAGAACAGCGGTTGCATTTCAACACTGAGACCTTGGTCACATCCTCTTTCAACATGCCTGAGGGTGGTAAATGCTGCTAACATATGCAGAACTTGCACAGACCTTCTCTCTGTGTCTGTCTTCCTCTTTCTCTCGCTCTCTCTCCCTGTCTCTCACTCGCTCTCTCTCTCTCTGTCTCTCCCTATCTTTCTTTGTCCGCCTCTCTCTCTCTCTCTCTCTCTCCCTCCGCTCTCTCTCTCTCCCCCTATCTCTCTCTGTCCGTCTCTCTCTCTCTCCCTCACTCTCTCTCCGCCAGACATTTCAAGTTTTATTTCCTCCGAAGATCAAGTTGGTTTGAAAGCCATTACAACGAAAGAAGCATGAACACATCGTTACCATTTCCTATTTAAGAATCACATCATCTGATGACATATATGTTATCATATCCAATGATGCAATTTAATTGCGGCTTGATTTTATAATTTACTGTCAAAGAAATGCATCATAGAACATAGAACAGTATAGCACAGAACAGGCCCTTCTGCCCACGATGTTGTACCGAGCTTTATCTGAAACCAAGATCAAACTATCCCACTCCCTATCATCCTGGTGTGCTCCATGTGCCTATCCAATAACCGCTTAAATGTTCCTAAAGTGTCTGACTCCACTATCACTGCAGGCAGTCCATTCCACACCCCAGCCACTCTCTGCGTAAAGAAACTACATCTGATATCCTTCCTGATCTCCCACCACGAACCCTATAGTTATGCCCCCTTGTAATAGCTCCATCCACCCGAGGAAATAATCTTTGAACGTTCACTCTATCTATCCCCTTCATCATTTTAAAAACCTCTAATTATGTCTCCCCTCAGCCTCCTCCGCTCCAGAGAGAACAGCCCTTGCTCCCGCAACCTTTCCTCATAAGACCTACCCTCCAAACCAGTCAGCATCCTGGTAAATCTCCTCTGCACTCTTTCCAGCGCTTCCACATCCTTCCTATAGTGAGGTGACCAGAACTGCACACAATACTCCAAATGTGGTCTCACCAAGGTCCTGTACAGTTGCAGCATAACCCCACAGCTCTTAAACTCCAACCCCCTGTTAATAAAAGCTAAAACACTATAGGCCTTCTTCACAGCTCTATCCACTTGAGTGGCAACCTTTAGAGATCTGTGGATATGAACCCCAAGATCTCTCTGTTCCTCCACAGTCTTCAGAACCCTACCTTTGACCCTGTAATCCACATTTAAATTAGTCCTACCAAAATGAATCACCTCACATTTATCAGGGTTAAACTCCATTTGCCATTTTTCAGCCCAGCTTTGCATCCTATCTATGTCTCTTTGCAGCCTACAACAGCCCTCCACCTCATCCACTACTCCACCAATCTTGGTGTCATCAGCAAATTTACTGATCCACCCTTCAGCCCCCTCCTCTAAGTCATTAATAAAAATCACAAAGAGCAGAGGACCAAGAACTGATCCCTGCGGCACTCCGCTAGCAACCTGCCTCCAATCCGATAAATTTCCATCGACCACCAAACTCTGTCTTCGATCAGACAGCCAGTTACCGATCCAATCGGCCAACTTTCCCTCTATCCCACACCTCCTCACTTTCATCATAAGCCGACCATGGGGACCTTATCAAACGCCTTACTAAAATCCATGTATATGACATCAACTGCCCTACCTTCATTAACACACTTAGGTACCTCCTCAAAAAATTCTATCAAAATTGTGAGGCACGACTTGCCCTTCACGAATCCATGCTGACTATCCCGGATTAATCCACATCTTTCTAAATGGTCGTAAATCCCATCTCTAAGGACCTTTTCCATCAATTTACCAACCACTGAAGTAAGACTAAGCGGTCTATAATTACCAGGGTCATTTCTATTCCCTTTCTTAAACAGAAGAACAACATTCGCCATTCTCCAGTCCTCTGGCAAAATCCCCGTGGACAGCGAGGACCCAAAGATCAAAGCCAAAGGCTCTGCAATCTCATCCCTTGCCTCCCAAAGAATCCTAAAATACATTTCATCAGGCCCAGGGGACTTATCGACCTTCAGTTTATTCAAAACTGCCAGGACATCCTCCCTCCGAACATCTATTTCCTCCAGCCTATTAGCCTGTAACACCTTCTCTTCCTCAAAAACGTGGCCCCTCTCCTTGGTGAACACTGAAGAAAAGTATTCATTCATCACCTCGCCTATCTCTACTCACTCCATACACATGTTCCCACTACTGTCCTTGACCTCACCCTGGTCATTCTTTTATTCCTCACATAAGAGTAAAAAGCCTTGGGGTTTTCCTTGATCCGCCCCGCCAAGGACTTCTCGTGTCCCCTCCTAGCTCTCCTAAGCCCCTTTTTCAGCTCATTCCTTGCTAACGTGTAACCCTCAATCGAGCCATCTGAACCTTGCTTCCTCATCCCTACATAAGCTTCCCTCTTCCTTTTCACAAGACATTCCACCTCTTTCGTGAACCATGGTTCCCTCACTCGGCCATTTCCTCCCTACCTGACAGGGACATACCTATCAAAGGCATCCAGTATTTGTTCCTTGAAAAAGTTCCACTTTTCATTAGTTCCTTTCCCTGACAGTTTCTGTTCTCAACTTATGCCCCCTAATTCTTGCCTAATCGCATCATAATTACCTCTCGCCCAATTGTAAACCTTGCCCTGCCGTACGGCCCTATCCCTCTCCATTACAATAACACAAGACACCGAATTGTGGTCACTATCTCCAAAGTGCTCTCCCACAACCAAATCTAACACTTGGCCCGGTTCATTTCCCAGTACCAAATCCAATGTGGCCTTACCTCTTGTCGGCCTATCCACATATTGTGTCAGGAAACCCTCCTGCACACACTGCACAAAAACTGCCCCATCCGAACTATTTGACCTACAAAGGATCCAATCAATATTTGGAAAGTTAAAGTCCCCCATGACAACTACCCTGTGACCCCTACACATATCCATAATCTGCTTAGCAATTTCTTCCTCCACATCTCTATTACTATTTGGGGGCCTAAAGTAAACTCCTAACAACGTGACCGCTCCTTTCCTATTTCTAACCTCAGCCCATATTACCTCAGCGTGCAGATCCCCCTCGAAGTGCCTTTCCGCAGCCGTTAAACTATCCTTGATTAACAATGCCACTCGTCCACCTCTTTTACCAGCTTCCCTACACTTAGTGAAACATCTATACCCCGGAACGTCCAACAACCATTCCTGTCCTTGTTCTACCCACGTCTCCGTAATGGCCACAACATCGTAGTCCCAAGTACCAATCCAGGCCCAAGTTCATCTACCTTGTTCCGGATGCTCCTTGCATTGAAGTAGACACACTTCAACCCACCTTCCTGTCTACCGGTACCCAACCTTGACCCTGATACCTTCCCCAATACCTCACCACCCTCACTGACTTCTGGACTACAACTCCTTTTCCCACTCCCGTGACAAATTAGTTTAAACCCCCCTGAAGAGCCATAACAAATTTCCCTCCTAGGATATTGCTGCCCCTCTGGTTCAGGTGCACCCCGTCCTGTTTGTACAGGTCCCACCTTCCCCAGAATGTGTTCCAATTATCCACGTATCTGAAACCCTCCCTCCTACATCATCCCTGCTACCACATGTTTAACTGCACTCTCTCCCTGTTCCTCAACTCGCTATCACGTGGCACCGGCAACGTGCCAGAGATGACCACATGTTTTGTCTTAGCTCTCAGCTTCCAGCCCAGCTCTAGAAATTCCTGCTTTAAATCCCCGTCCCTTCTCTTACCTCTGTCATTGGTACCAATGTGTACCACGACTTGTGACTGTTTCCCCTCCCCCTTCAGAATCCGGAAAACACAGCCTGAGATGTCACGGACCTTGGCATCCGGTAAGCAACATACCATCCGTGAGTCTCTTTTGCTGCCACAGAACCTCCTATCTATCCCTCTAACTAACGAGTCCCCAATTACTATTGCCCTCCCGCTCTGCCCCTTACCCTCCCGAGCCACAGAGACGGACACAGTGCTGGAGATCCTCTCACTGCGGCTCACCACTGATATGTCATCTCCCTCAACCGTATCCAAAGCGGAATACTTGTTGCTAAGGGGAACGACCACCGGGGATCCCTGGACGGACTGCTTCCTCCCAGCCCCTCTCACCATCACCCATCTGTTTTCATTCCTCGGAGTAACTGTATCCCTAAAGCTTCTGTCTATGGCCACCGCTGCGTCCCTAATGATCCTAAGTTCATCCAACTCCAGCTCCAGTTCCCTAACACGGTTTTGGAGGAGCTGCAGATGGGTGCACTTCCCACATATGTAATCAGCAGGGACACTATCGTCGTCCCTCACCTCAAACATAGTGCAAGAGGAACATAGCACTGCCTGTACACCCATCCCCTCTAGATACCTTCCCAGTACCAGGTAGAAACAGCAAGAATGAATTAAACTCACCCCTGATCGCCCATTCTGCCTAAGCCCTGTGAGCCAAAGCCTTATTGCTCACACTCTGCTTCCCACTCACTCAAGCCCTGTGAGCCAAAGCCTTATAGCTCACACTCTGCTTCCCACTCACTCCTCTGCCCGCTCCCGACGCTGCCCGCTGTATACTGCTGCCGAGCTTTTATACTTCACGCGCTTAAAAAACCCTTCCCAGACTCCTTAGCATCAATAAACTGAAACTTATCTCCGTCTGGAAGAAAGGATCGCCCTGCCACAAATTCAACCTGCTGCCCTCTGACGGAATACACCACTCGATCTGTGATTCTGGACTCCAGACACATGGGAAACCATAACCATTATATTTGTTGTTGTTGTGATATTGCCCTGAGCCCCTTTCTTTCCCTTCTCTATCTTTTTGTTCTATTGGTGCAAAAATGGCGGGAGTTCTCACAAGTCTTGCCATGTTCACTCTATGTGGACAAGATGCACATTTTCTTATTTTCATTATCTCGAGGTTTCTGTCTGGATTTTCATAGATAATTAAGTCAATGCAAACTGACGGATGATCAAAAGCACTTGACAACTTATGAAGGGGGAATTCAGAAACAGTAAAACCTTTCTCCAGCTGATGGATGGTGGGAGGGGAAATCGGTGGCGTTCAAATGTATTCCCGTCCCGTTCCCCACACTGGTCACATGGATTACTTGTTATCGTTTGTGATGTAGAACCTGATTGTCATTTGATGCATTTGTGAAAACCAGAAAAAAAACAACGTCACTCTTTATGACATGGCACTTGGCAAATGCGAGGATTCCCAAATCCCAAAAGGAAAGTTGAATCTGCTGCCACAACAAGTTTGCAATCTGTATAAAATGAGGAGTAATTTAAAATAATGGGAAGTAAATCTCAGACCAATTATGATGATTTTATATCTTAAAATTATCGGTTTAATGAAATAAAGAAAACAATATTGTAACAATTAAAACACGCAAACACATTTAAAGATTTAACAGTACAAACATTCCCTGAATGATTTTCGATATAACAAACTCAGGGTTAAAAGCCCTCTTGATAGCCCACAATAAGAGAACGTGCGATCGCCCAAGCTTTACAGATTGCCGCTGTGAGGCTGGAAGGATAAAGATTTATGCAAGTTTGTAAAAATTTTTTTTAAAAATACGTGCACGAAATGCCATATGCAAATGGCATAAAAACAATAATTTATATTTCCATTAAATTTCCATTAAAAGCACAATAGCAGTGAGTGGGATTTTAACTTCACCGAACTTGGAGCTTTTCCTCTTGAGGATTAAGAGGAAATCGGTGCAGTCTCTTCATCTCTCATCCTCGAGAAGGTTTGACGCCATCCTAAAATTTGCAAATAGCTTCCGCTAGTAATATAGGTTTCTGAAACTCTCCTTATCGTCTTACATCCCAAAAAGCTGTGAATCCTGTAATGGTGCTAAATCGAGGGCCGTTGCTGAAACAGATCTTTAGCAATGGGAGTGTTGAAATTTACATTCTGGAGAAGGCACTAATTGGAATCATAAAGCATTGTCGTACATTTTGCTATTAACAATTAATCTTCACCTATGCTTACTGTATTTGAAGCTATCACTTCCACTCATGTTGGTCCAAGGAAAAAATCCTAGTAGTTGGGAGAAATTTTGAAACCATTAGGCGTTTAAAACACTGGCAGAATTAAGAAAAAATAATTTTAAATCAGACTATGACATGCAAAAAGAAATTTGAACAACTCCCAATGATTTAAGACATATATGCTGATATTTTGAAAGTACTAAATTATTTTATAAATGTATTTATTAAACCATCGCTCGCTCTGGCCACAGGCAGATTGTTGCAAAAGCATGATGGTAAATGGCAAAAGGGCAAGCACCACATTCTAAGAGAGCAATGAAACCTTGGAAATAGGCAAGTTTGATCAGTAAATTATCTAACGGTCGAACATTCAGGGCAACTTCATGAATATAACCAATTCACTGTCCAGATAAGTTGAATGCTTGCACGGACGCGGGATCATGTGTTAGTCTGACCTGGCAGTAATCTGGAGGTGCACTTGTGGGATTGTTAACTTTGAACTTAGTGGCCATGTGTCTGGTTACTATGGTACACTGGATGTTGAGTTAACCAAAAGCAAATGATACGTCTGGACTTTATGAACTAAGGAAACACCATTCTGACGGAAGTTAACTTCTATATGGAAGGTATTGCTCTTGATTGATGTATATTGAAGATCATTGATTCAAGCTATTGAAAGGCGGAAGTATCTGATCAGTAAAGTGTATAATTGAGCTTTCCTAAACATTATACGTCAGAGTTTATTGGAGAAAACAGGCTGGTCTTCGTCTTCTGTGGCCTCGCGCTCTGTGAAATATCTCTCCCTTTGGCTCGCTGGTCAAAGAAAAGTTACATCTGTAAACTGAGACACTGGCTTTCTAAGTCTTGTATTCTCTGATGTTCCGGCGATACCCAGTCACCTCGCAAACGCCGACAACAACTCATATCCCATGACCTTTTTCTAGTTACGCTCCCCAGCGAATACACATAGACACATTGAAGATCGGAGCAGGCGGAGGCCACTTGGCCCTTCGAGCCTGAGCCGCCATTAAAAGAACAAAGAAAATTACAGCACAGGAACAGGCCCTTCAGCCCTCCAAGCCTGCACCAACCATGCTGCCCGACTGAACTAAAACCCCCTAGCCTTCCGGGGACCATATCCCTCTATTCTCATCCTATTCATGTATTTGTCAAGACGCCCCATAAAAGTCACTATCGTATCCGCTTCCACAACCTCCCCCAGCAACGAGTTCCAGGCAGCCACCACTCTCAGTGTAAAAAATCTGCCTCGTACATCTCCTTTAAACCTTAAACCTCTGTCCCCTAGCAATTGAATTAATTCCAGTCTTGGCTGATCTTCCAACTCAACAGCTTAATCCTGCTGCTTCCGCAAAACCTTTGATCCCATTCGCCCCAAATGCTATATCCAGGCGGCTCTTGAATACATTCAATGTTTTAGTATCAACTACTTCCCATGGTAATGAATTCCACAGGATCACCACTCTTCGGGTGAAGAAATGTCTCCGAACCTCTCTCCTAAATGGGCTAACCCCGTATCCTCAGACTGTGGCCTCTGGTTCTGGACTCCCACACGATTGACAACATCCCCCCTGCACCTACCCTGTCTAGTCCTGTTAGAAATTTGTAAGTCACTATGAGATCCCCCCTCATTTGGCTGAACTCCAGCCAAAACAATCCTCACCTCGTCAATCTCTCCTCATACATCAGTCCCGCCGTCCCTGGAATCAGACTAAACAATTCTTGACATCCTTTCAAACAGTATCACCCCATCACTTGCCTTCAGGCCTTCATTTCCAACGGAAAACCGCTTTGCAATGGACAATTTACTCCGTTTTTCCATCTCGGGAGGTTGCAGACCTGTTCAGTTTATTGTTCCTGTACATTCTGTAATCATTGGTGTCTTCACCATCAGGAAAGAAGGAGTGTTGGGCAAGAGATGGCAGGCGAAATAGCAAATGCACTAGTGGCAATTTAACAAAATTCACTGGACTCTGGGGTGGTTCCCGCAGCTTGGAAAACAGCAAATGTGATGTCACTGGTTACAATATAAGGTAGACAAAGGCAGGTAACTACAGGCCGGTTAGCTCACGTTATTTAGTCAGGAAAATGCTTGAATCTACCATCAAGGTAGAAATAGCGAGACATGTGGAAATACATTGTCTTAATGGGAAGACGCAACGTGTGTTCATGAAGGACAGGTCATGTTGGTCTAATTTGGTGGAATTCTTTGAGAACATCACGAGCGCAGTGAACAACGGGCAACCTGTGGATGAGGTGCATTTGAATTCCAGACGGCATTTGGCAAGGCACCGGACCAAAGTCTGCTGCATAAAACAAAAGTGCCCGGTGTTACGGGTAATGTATTAGCATGCATAGAGGATTGTTTAACTAACAGGAAGCAAAGAGCAAGGTTAAATGGGTGCTTTTTTGATTGGCGATCAGTGATGAGTGGTGTGCCTCAGGGATCAGTGTCGGGACCGCAATTGTTTACGATTGACATAGATTACTTCGAGTTGAGAACCAAGTGTAGTGTGTCAAAATTCGCAAAAAACACTCAAATGAGTGGCAGAGCAAAGTGCACAGAGCACACTGAAAGTCTGCAAAGGGTTAGTGACAGTCTAAGCGAGTGGGCAGAAGTCAGGCAGATGGAGTACAATGTTGGTCTATGTGAGGTCATCCATTTTGGTATTCATAACAGCAAAAGTGACTATTATTTAAATGGTAAACAATTACAGAATGCTGTTGTGCAGAGGGGCTTTAGTTTCCTTGAGCATGAATCACAAAAAAGTTGGTTTGCAAGTGTAGCAGGTAATTAAGAAGGCAAATGGAATAATGTCCTTCATTGCTGGAGGGATGGAGTTAAAAAAAAAACAACAGCCAGGTTCTGTTGGTGCTGCTGATGCCACAACTGAAGTACTGTGTACAGTTTTGGTCTCCTTACTTGAGAAAGGATACACTAACATTGGAGGGGTGCAGAGGAGATTCACTAGGTAGATTCTGGAATTGAGAGGGCTGTCTTATGAGGAGAGATTGAGTAGACTGGGACCATTTACTGGAACGACGGAGTTTGAGGGGCGACCTGATAGATGTCTACTAGATTATGAGGACTTGGACAGAGTGGGTAGTCAGAAGCTTTTTCCCAGGATGAAAGAGTCAATTACTAGGGGGCATATGTTTAAGGTGCGAGGGGCAAGGTTTAAAGGGGATGCATGAGGCAAGTATTTTACACAGAGGGTAGTGGGTGCCTGGAACTCGCTGATGGGGGAAATAGTGGCAACAGATACGATCAGAACTTTTAAGTGGCTTCTTGACAAATACATGAATAAGATGGGAATGGACGGATATGGTCCACAGAAGGGTAGGGGGTTTTAGTTCAGATGGGCAACGTGGTCGGTGCAGGCTTGGAGCGCCGAAGAGCCTGTTCCTGGGCTGTAATTTTATATGTTCTTATTCTTTATACTCATTGGAATTCAGAAGAATGAGGGGAAATGTTATAGAAACATATAAGATTATGAAGAGAATAGATAAGGCAGATGCATAGAAATTGTTTCCACTGGCAGGCGAAATTACAACTGGGGGCATGGCCTCAAAATAAGGGGAAGCAGATTTCGGACTGAGTTGAGGAGGAACTTCTTCAGCCAAGGGTTGTGAATCTGTGAACTTCCATGCCCAGTGAAACAGTTGACACTACCTCGTTAAATATTTTTAAGACAAGGATAGATACATTTTTGAACAGTAAAGGAATGGAGGGTTGTGGTGAGCGGGCGGGTAAGTGGAGCTGAGCCCACAAAAAGACCAGCCATGATCTTATTGAATGACGGAGCAGGCTCCAGGGTACCAGATGACACACTCCTGCCCCTAGTTCTTGTGTTCTTATGTTTTTCTCCGGCACTCTAATTTCTCCATCCTTATTAATTTTTCAGACGTTCTTTGTTGTTTTTCATATGTTACCAAATCTTCTCACCTGGCACTCATGTTTTCTGAATGATAAGACGTTTCTTTCAATCTGATTCTCTAGTTAAGTTCAATAGTTAGACACGGTTAGCCTCAGAGTCGTTTTACCTGGCTGGAATGTATATATTCATAATATTGTGACATATTTTTTTAAAAATATCTGCCACTTCATCTCTATGTTGTATCTTTTAACTTTTTATCCAGTTGACTTTATTTCTGTATAGACCCCCATACCCTATGAATACTGTTAGCAGACCTTGAAACCACCTCCACAAGTGAATTCTTACATTTAGTATTTCTCAGCGATACCGAAACTGATTTGAGATCCTAATTTCCAAAACTGTGATCAGTTCTCTCTATTTTAGCAATGATATTTTTATTTTTACAGAATGAGCCCTCCAGTTTTCCCCTCGCTTCCGGTCCATCCTAAATGCAACCTACGCTTGAATATTCAAGTCCCAGTCTTTGTCATCTTAAATCCATGTCTGTGTAATGGCTATCATTTCTGGGCTATTTATTTATATTTCGTTTAGTTCTACCTGTTCCAGTTTTTTTTGTTCTCGCCATAATTATTTGCTTCTGCATTCTTAGGAAACTCTGTTCTCTGCTGCCGCTCTCTGATTACATTTCCCTTATTGATAACCTGCTCTCTAAATTTTGTCTTCTCTTTTTAAATGATCCATCATCTCTGTGTCCGGCCCTTCTATTGTAATTCACACTCGGATCCAGCGTTGGGCCTTGTGACTGGCGGCCGAATAACACCCTCTGGAGCATTGCCCTGGGACTCGAATGGCTACTGCGGACACACTGAGTCACATCCCGTTGCCCATAACCCTGGCGTATTTACCACCATTAGTAGAGGTTGCGATGACCTGAACGTGTGGAGACATTGTCAATTGCCCACAAGGCAGATAAAAGTCTGAACACAAAAAAGATCCAACCTAATCCAAGATAAGGCACACGATGTTAGACAGTGCATTCCAAGGACAACCCTCTGAAGAAATTGAGCCCTATCTCTTTGAGACAGCTGGTCTTAGTGTCGAGGATGCAAACATGTTTTGGGGGTCCAAATAAATTGTTCCAGCCCCAGGATGGTGCCCAATATCAAAGAGGCTACCGAATGGGAGCATCAAGAAGGAAAATGCTCCATCTGGTGGCATGGTCTTGATTCTGACATGACAGAAGTGTTTAAAAATGTGTCCATCATTGGGAAAATCAAAAGTTCTCACCCTTAGCTTTCGTGCACCCATGGGAGTGGCCCTGCAGGGCCTGGGCTCAGGTACCTGGGCTAAGTGCTTCTTTAGCGTTTTAGAATGAACTTTGATCTGGTTCGATTCTGGTCCTGAATTCTCCATAACGATACGAGAGACCCATCGGGTCCATCCCTTAAATTCCGTACATGAACCAGTTCAGACATTGCAAAAAATGTTTTTGTCCTCACAGATCAAAAATTCTCATTTGTTTTTCCTCTTGGGACTCCATCCACCACGTCAAGTTTGGGAATAGTAGTCTCATATGGTCAGCATGGTCGCACAGTGCTTCGCTCTGCTGTCTCAGTTCCGTGTCCCGGGTCCAGTTCCGGCTTCTGCAGCCTGTCTGTGTGGAGTTTGCACGTTCTCCCTTTGTCTGCTCTGGTTTCCTCCCACAGTCCAAAGATGTGCGGGTTAGGTTGATTGGCCATGTTCAATTGTCCCTGGTGTGAGGGAGACGAGCAGGGTAAATGCATGGGTTACAGAGATAGGCCCTGGGTTGGATTGTTGTCGGTGTACGCTCGGTGGGCCGAATGGTCTCCTTCAACACCACGGTTCTATGGTATGAAGCTGACATCCCATTATCAGTTCCTCTGGGGTAAAACGTCTTTTTGCGTGCGGTGTGGTCCTGTCATTCGGATCCACCCGCAGCACTGGCCAAGAAGATTGTCGCTGCCAGTGTCACTGCTCAGTTTGAAAGTAACTCTGCACTTGCCCCTCTGGATAGTGAAGTTATGGACTGAGAGATGGAGGGTGAAAGTATTGGGCCTCCAGACTAAAGTGGAACTTGAGGAGGAATCTGCATAGTAACCCTATTTCTCTCTCTTTGATGAAGAATGCCCCTTTTCAGTTTACAACACATAAATCAGCCCTATCTTTAGAGGACCTCCGTAAAATCACCAAGCGATGGAAAGGATCTCTTGTCAGTGGAAGTGCTGGAGAGGCACTGACCTGAGGCGTGGGGGGTGATGTTGTGACGATCACGAAGGGCACAGGAGAACATCGGCTGTTCTCCCCAAGGGTTTTGTGCAGCCCTATTGGCCGTGTAGAGACCCACCCAATGGGCAGCAGCCAGCGGGGGATTTTAGTCCTGTAACTTTACCTGGAGCAGAGTTGTAGGTTCCGTGGTGAAGACTCCCAGACTGTAAACTGAAGGAGTGGTCTTTTCCATTGGTGCGCAATGAAGGTTTTGGTGATGGGAAACTGGCGCTTGGTTGAAATATTGCAGTAATATTCTAACATGTCTCTTTATATCTCCATGTGGCTTTGCACTTCCTAGAACTTCATTTCATCCAGTGCCATGAGTCAAAACTAGTAATCCTGGTGTGCTCTGTGCCACGGGAAGGTGAGGACAGGAATGGAGTGAGGTGGGGGATGAATGTGTGGCTGAGGGACTGGTGCAGGGGGCAGGGATTCAGGTTCCTGGACCATTGGGACATCTTCAGGGGCAGGTGTGACCAGTACACAAAAAACGGGTGGCACTTGAATCCCAGGGGAACGAATATCCTGGCAGGAATGTTGGCTAAGGCGACTGGGGAGAGTTTAAACTAGATAGGTTGGGGGGAGGGGATCAAAATGAGGTGACTGAGAGTAAGGAAGGTAGCTCGCAAACCGAGAAGGGTAATAGGCAGTGTAAGAGGGCGGATGGACTGGGAATAGAGAAGGGCAGAGCTCAGACCAAAGGATTGCGATGTGTTTACTTTAATGCCAGGAGTGTAGTGAATAAAGGGGATGAGCTCGGAGCGTGGATCGATGCCTGGAAGTGTGATGTGGTGCCCATTACGGAGACTTGGATGTCTCAGGGACAGGACTGGATACTCGAGGTTCCGGGATTCAAATGTTTCAGGAAGGACAGGGAGGGAGGCAAGAGAGGGGGTGGAGTGGCACTGCTGATCAGGGAAAGTGTCACAGCTGTCGAGAAGGTGTATGCTGTGGAGGGATTGTCCACCGAGTCTCTGTGGGTGGACGTTCAGAGTGGGAAGGGGCCGGTCACTTTGCTGGGAGCTTTCTATAGGCCGCCCAGTTGAAACAAGGAGGTGGAGGAGCAGATAGGGAAACAGATCCTGGAGAGATGCAGTAATAGCAGAGTTGTTGTGATGCGAGACTTTAATTTCCCAAACATAGATTGGAATATCCCTTGGGTAAGGGGATTGGATGGGGAAGAGTTCGTTAGGTGTGTTCAGGAGGATTTCCTGACACAGCATGTGGACAAGCCTACAAGAGGAGAGGCTGTACTTGATCTGATACGAACCAATGAACTTGGACAGGTGTCAGATCTCTCAGTGGGAGTGCATCTTGGGGATAGCGATCATAACTCTATCTCCTTTAGGCTTGCATTGGAAAAAGAGAGGATCCGGCAAGCTCAGAAAGTGTTTATATGGAGTAAGGGGAAATATGAAGACATTAGACAGCAAATTAGAGGAGTAAATTGGAAGGAGGTATTCTCGGGGAAATGTATTGAAGAGAGGTGGCAGTTTTTCAAGGAATGTCTGTCTAGAGTTCTACAGGACAACGTTCCGAGCAGACAGGGAATTGTTGGTCGGTAAAAGTAACCGTGGTGCACGAAAGATGTGCGGGACCTCGTCGAGAAGAAAAGGAAAGTGTACAAAAGGCTCAGAGAGCTTCGCGAAGATAGGGATTGAGAAGAGTATACGGCTTGTAGGAAGGGACTGAAGAAGGAAATTAGGAGAGCCAGAAGGGGTCACGAGAAGGCCCTGGCAGGTAGGATTAAGGAGAACCCTAAGGCGTTCTATAAATATGTGAAGAGTAAAAGGATGAGACGTGACGGAATCGGGCCTGTAAAAGGTTGAGGCGGGAAAGTCTGTACGGAACCAGTAGAAATGGCAGAGGTGCTCAATGAGTATTTTGCCTCGGTTTTCACAGAGGAGAAGGACCTGCGTGGATGTACTGCGGGCTTGCGGTGGACTGAAATGACTTAGTATGTGGATTTTAAGAAAGAGGTTGTGCTGGAATCTTTGAATGGCATCAAGATAGAAAAGTCGCCGGGTCCGGATGGGATGTACCCCAGGTTACTGTGGGAGGCGAGGGAAGAGATTGCAGAGCCTCTGGCGATTATCTTTGCGTCGTCGATGGAGACGGGAGAGGTGCCGGAGGATTGGAGGATTGTGGATGTGGTTCCTATTTTCAAGAAGGGGAATAGGGATAGCCCAGATAATTACTGACCGGTGGGTCTAGCCTCAGTTGTTGGTAAACTGATGGAGAAGATCCTGAGGGACAGGTATATGAGCATTTAGAGAGGTTTAGTATGCTCAAGAATACTCAGCATGACTTTGTCAAGGGCAGATCGTGCCTTACGAGCCTGGTGGAGTTCTTCGAAAATGTGACTGAACACATTGACGAAGGGAAGGCAGTAGATGTGGTTTATACGGATTTTAGCAAGGCGTTCGATAAGGTCCCCCATGCAAGGCTTCTTGAAAAAGTGAGAGGGCATGGGATCCAAGGGGCTGCTGCACGGTGGATCCAGAACTGGCTTGCCCAAAGGAGGCAGAGAGTGGGTATAGATGGGTCTTTTTCTAAACGGAGGTCGTTCACCAGTGGTGTGCCCCAGGGATCTGTTCTGGGACCCTTGCTGTTTGTCATTTTCATAAATGACCTGGATGAGGAAGCGGAGGGATGAGTTGGTAAGTTTGCCGATGACACAAAGGTTGGTGGCGTTGTGGATAGTCTGGAGGGATGTCAGAAGTTACAGAGGGACATAGATAGGATGCAAGACTGGGCGGAGAAGTGGCAGATGGACTTCAACCCAGATAAATGCGTCGTGGTCCATTTTGGTAGGTCAAATGGGATGAAGGAGTACAACATAAATGGAAAGACTCTTAGTACTGTAGAGGATCAGAAGGACCTTGGGGACGGGTCCATAGGACTCTAACATCAGCCCCGCAGGTGGAGGAGGTGGTTAAGAAGGCGTATGGTGTGCTGGCCTTTATCAATCGAGGGATTGAGTTTAGGAGTCCGGGGATAATGAAGCAGCTATATAAGACCCTCGTCAGACCCCACTTGGAGTACTGTGCCCAGTTCTGGTCGCCTCACTATAGGAAGGATGTGGAAAAGATTGAAAGGGTGCAGAGGACATTTACAAGGACTGTGCCTGGATTGAGTGGCATGCCTTATGAGGATAGGCTGAGGGAGCTCGGTCTTTTCTCCTTGGAGAGACGAAGGATGAGAGGAGACCTAATAGAGGTGTACAAGATGTTGAGAGGCATAGATCGGCTGGACTCTCAGAGGCTTTTTCCCAGAGTGGAATTGTCTGCTTCAAGAGGACACAGGTTTAAGGTGCTGGGGAGTAGGTACAGGGGAGATGTTAGGGGTATTTTTTTCACACAGAGTATGGTGGGCGAGTGGAATCGGCTGCCGTCAGTGGTGGTGGAGGCGAACTCAATCGGGTCTTTTAAGAGACTCCTGGATGAGTACATGGAGCTTAATAGGATGGAGGGTTATAGGTCGGTCCAGAAGGTAGGGATGTGTTCGGTACAACTTGTGGGCCGAAGGGCCTGTTTGTGCTGTAGTTTTTCTATGTTTCTATGTTTGTATTGCTTCTGAAACCAGATTAACATTTACTTTGCTTTACGTATTACCGACTGAACCGGCTTTTCGTGATTTATGCACGAGTACCCTAAATATTTCTGTGCGGCAGTACTGCAGATATCTCCATTTTAAACATCTTCTGCTCATTTATCTTCCCACCAAAATGTATAACATCACATTTTTCGACATTACAACCAACTGCCAAGGTTTTTCCCACTCACTCATCCGCGCTATATCCGTCTCTAAACTCTTTGTGCCACCCTCACCACTTGTCTTCGCAGCTGTGTTGGAGTGAGCAGGAGTGAGAAGATGAGAGATGTGGAGAATCAGACCCACAGATAAATGATTAAGAACCAAAGAGTGGCGCTAAATTGAAGAGACGGGATGGTGAAATTCGTCTGAAATGAAAGCGAGACAAAATCAGAAAGATTAAATTGGGAAGAAAAGATGGCGAGGGAGCAGATGAAGAGAATTTGCGAAAATAATGAAAATCGAGATGAGGGATCGTTAATAAGAACAAGGACTATGAAGGGAAATTTGTCAGCGAGGGGATTGGTCAAGGGAATCGAAAGCAGTGTCCAGTTTTCAAATGTAAAATCCGTGGTGAAGGGCTTGGTTTAGAAATCACCAACATTGCACAGTTGGCTTACAGTCAACATGTACCGCAACCCCAAAAGACTCATATGTTTTGCTACAATCCCTAATGAGATCGACAGAGAGAGAACAGCTGGTGTCAGCAGTTTGTTTGTTAACCAAACTGTGACTAATATCATTGGGGATGTGTGTATTTGTCATCACCAAGCAGCGATGATACGATAAATAAACCCTTCATTTCCCTTCACTTTCTCAGTGTCCAGGAGGACTCGAGCACGGATTCTTAACGCACGGAAGATGCGTCGGACACCAATTTCAGAAGCAGCAGCTGTATACTATCCGATACTCGCAACTGTCGGAGTACCTGGTAAGTTACTTTGACCTCTTGAAGTTTTAAACTTGCTTCTGGTTTATTTTCTGTACCGGCTAAATATATTACGTTTGGCTGTGATTCTGAGTGAAAGGTGTTGTTGTTCTTTAACCTTGTTTATTTGAAGATAAGAATAAGCATCTGCCGTCGAATGATGTTCACGTAGATATTTTGTCAATTCATCCCTTCGTACTTCTGCTGTTGTCTTCCCTACTGTGTTATAGTTTGATGTTGCTTTCCTTCCTTGCCCTTTTTCATTTTGATATTAAAGTTTTCTTCCGAATAGTTATATTTTTTAATTTTTGAAGTATCTTTTCCTCCTCCCTTGGCACGTTATTACCACCTACCAGCTTCATTTTCAATGATGGACTGTCTTTATAATGTAGTGTAGTCGTTCTGCTGCTTTTACCTCAGTTTCTTATTATCCGTTTATCCTGGTGGGTAACTTCTTCCCTGCTGCTTATATCATAGTTGTCTTGTTCCCTGCTGTTCTGATCATCATTGGTATTGGTGGTCCCTCAGCCCGTTGATCCTGGAGATTCCCACCTCTCCAGCTGTGCGTTCTGCTCAGTTTTATTTTAAGCATTTGAAATTGCTAGAGATCGCCATCTAAAGACTCACACATAGCATTGCAGCTGCAAGATGCGACATCACAATAATGTATGCCAACACCATGAACTGGATAGTCAGGATATTATGGTGTGGAGATGCCGGTGTTGGACTGGGGTGAACGCAGTAAGAAGTCTCACAACACCACGTTAAAGTCCAACAGGTTTATTTGGTAGCAAATACCAAAAGCTTTCGGAGGGCTGCTCCTTCGTCAGATGGAGTGGTTATCTGCTCTCAAACAGGGCACAGAGACACAAAATCAAGTTGCAGAATACTAATTAGAATGCGAATCCTACAGCCAGCCAGGTCTTAAAGGTACAGACAATGTGGGTGGAGGGAGCATTAAACACAGGTTAAAGAGATGTGTATTGTCTCCAGACAGGACAGCCAGTGAGATTCTGCAAGACCAGGGGGCAAGCTGTGGGGGTTACTGATAATGTGACATAAACCCGACATCCCGGTTTAGGCCATCCTCATGTGTGCGGAACTTGGCTATCAGTTTCTGCTCAGCGACTCTGCGCTGTCGTGTGTCGTGAAGGCCGCCTTGGAGAACCCTTACCTAAAGATCCAAGGCTGAAAGCCCGTGACTGCTGAAGTGCTCCCCCACAGGAAGAGAACAGTCTTGCCTGGTGATTGTCGAGCGGTGTTCATTCATCCATTGTCGTAGCGTCTGCATGGCTGACGGTAGGGATTCGCATTCTAATTAGTATTCTGTAACTTGATTTTTTGTCTCTGTGCACTGTTTGAGAGCACATTTCTACTCCATCTGACGAAGGAGCAGCGCTCCAAAAACTTATGGTATTTGCTACCAAATAAACCTGTTGGACTTTAACCTGGTGTTGTGAGCTTCTTACTGTAGTCAGGGTATTAACATAGAACGCCAGGAGTGGGGATTCCAGTGCACTTAACTTCAAATGAAAGTGATTCCTGCAGATTGCTTTAATTTTAGCTTCGACCAGTTATTGTAATGTCAAATTCACCATTATTATCGGCCCAATATATTACTGTTTTCTATTCTATTTCTCACAGTGAACCTCGTAACAATCGCCATCCTGTCGATCAAAAACTGTGGCCTGTCGAAATGCATCACCCGTTACCTGGTGGCGATGGCGACAGCGGATCTCATGGTCATTGGCTGCAATGTAGTCTTACACCGCATTGCTACAATGTATTTGTATGACACCTACCTGTTCTACACACCCATTTGCAGATTCATTCTCTACATGTCCCCGGCTGCCATTGACATTTCTGTTTGGTTGACGGTCTCTTTTACCTTTGATCGCCTTGTGGCCATTTGCTACCAGAAGCTGAAAATGAAATACTGTACGGAGAAAACTGCTGCTGTGGTTATCAGCATTGTGAGTTTGCTGTTCTGTTTAAAGAACATTCCCTGGCCATTCGCTTATTCTTCCTATTATAGCAGGAGAAAGTATGGTTGCTTATTATCACCATTTTTTTATATTTTACCCACTTGGATAGCATTCTCTTGGATTGAGCAGATGGTAACCCCAGTAATTCGATTCTTACTGATTTTGTTATTTCACACTGTCACGGTCAAACGCATTTTAATAGCCAATCGTGGCAGAGTGAGTCTCCGGCATCACAGCAATGATGGGCATGAAAAGGACCCTGAGTTGATCAATCGCAGAACATCCATTGTGTTATTATTTGCAATATCCAGTAGTTTTATCCTGCTCTGGATTACGGCAGTTATACATTTTTTATATTACAGAATCGCAGCAGCCTTCAATCGCAGATCTATATTTAATGCCTCCGCATGTTCCAAGAGGCTGGAATTATGCTGCAGCTTCTGAGCTCCTGCACTAACACAGCTATTTACACAATCACCCAGCGAAAGTTCCGAAACATTCTACTCAATGTGCTCACGTATCCCTTTGCACTGATTTGGAAATCAATTAAAAATGGGGAGAGGGAACATCAGTGAAGACAAAATTCCATTCTCATTGTCACAATAAAACGAGATCAAAATCATCGAATCCAATCAGCTCAGTAGCAAAATATTTTAAATGCGTGGTTAAAGTCCACTGGGTCTGAAAACGTTGCTCAACATTAAATTTACTATCACCAGCAATGAAATAGATGGTAAATACATGTTATAAATTTATAAAAGCTGACTAATTTTTCAAGCTAGTTTCAAAACAATGTCAGAAAAGTAATTGTCCATATGGACTGCCAACTAGAGATATGCTTATTTACTCTAAACCAGTCGAAACATTTAACCCAATTTGCATCAATGTGGTGAATAATCCTCTTCACGATTTCAGGACTTCCTTAATATGTAATTCAATGCCCGTGGCAATTTAAGAACCGCTAGTCCACTTCAAACCTGAAATATAATGTGTTAATCAGAGTTGAAATAACTTCCACTTTCAACAGATTATTCTATCTTTGTTGAACAATATCTGTTAAGTTTGAAGTCAATACTTTATTCAAAAGAGAGACGTAAAACAGCAGAAAGAGGAATTTCAGATGAGTAGATTGAGCCAGTATGTTGCAGTCTATAAAAAAGTGCTGGAAAATTTCAGCAGACCTGAGAGCATCTGTGGAGAGAGAATAGAGCTATTGTTTCGAATCGTGAGGACTCTGTGACAGAGCTCTATTCTCTCTCTACAGATGCTGTCAGACCTGCTGAGATTTTCTCGCATTTTCTGTTTTTATTTCATGTTCCAGAATCCGCAGTATTTTGCTTTCAACTTATGCTTCAGTTTATGTTTTGCTTTTTATTTTAAATGTGGGTGGAAATGCAGCGAGGCTGACTCGGTGAACAGATGGCAATGAAAAGAGGGGAGTCGGTTTGCCTGGAAACATTGCCACAGAGAGAGAGTCATCAATTGATGAGGGTTGGAGGATGGAAGTGTGAGGGAGGTGGAGATATGTTATTGAAGTTTTGGTCTCTCACACATGGCAAACGATGAAGAGCCTTTGCTGTAATCAGTAATAACCGAAATAAACTAGATGGGCAGAAATAAACTAGACGGACAGAAATAAACTAGATGGCAACAGGGTGGCGAATGGAAATGTGAACGTTTTCAATAAGAACAGAGGTTCCTGAGCAAATGCATAATTTGTTGGTGGCAATGATCAGATGCGGGTTGTACGAAGAGCCTGAGAAACAGTATCACAGAGCAATGGAGCTGGGATGGATGTTGCATGATGAGTGGAGGAAAGCAGTGGAGTGTAGAGGTGACCATAGTACTGGTTGCAGAGGTGGAGAAAGGGGATAACGATATCATTGAATGGGCACCGGTATGATAGAAAATGTGTCGAGGATTTGATAGTGTGAAAGGCGGGGACTATAGGTGCGGTAGTGTGGGGAGGTCCTGGAATATATGTGGACAGCAGAGTGACAAAGTAAGTGGTGGAATGAAAGGTTGCTGTTAAGGAGATGTTAAGGGTGCTGTAGAAATTCAAAATAGTTTCGAGAAATTTCGAACAATTCGGGATTTAGGACATTAATAAATCACCAGCACTGAATGAAATGACCTCAGATCAGACTCACAGTCTAACAGGGGAACTATCTGCATGAAGGCAGCATGAACACAGTAAGAGATTTAAACAAGTAAGAGATTTGAACGCGTATTTCTGATTTAAACATATATTTTGGATTTTAAAATTTATTCAGTTGTATTTTAAAAGACAGGTTACCGCACCGCATGATGAGATGAAGACTTAGTGAGACAAACGGCATTCATTTAAACAATGAAACCACAGAATGTGTATTGTTTTATCAGCAAAGGTTATGGACGGTATGATTCTGAAAGCCGCAATATGAATACGGCTGTTCAAGTTGCCCAGAGAAGACAGTGCTTCTCAGGCGTGAGAACTTTAAACATCTGGTTCGGCCATTGGCATAACTGAGAGTTGGAACTTTGACCTTTGTATCGAAGTATCTGGGATTTCTTAGCGACAGTGGGAAGAGCATTCAGATTATATGAACCAATGAAATCCCATGATGTCAGTGGGTAGAATGTACTTGGCTAAGATATACCACAACTGTTAACAATGATTGATTGTAATAATAATGACTGGTTCACACCTACCTGGAAGGCGGGAAAAGAGAACTAGAGGAATCTATAAGTGTTCTGAGGGATGCATTGTGGCCTCAGAGTAGTATTGGAATGTCAGGGCCATCTCTTCCGGAGAGGCTTTGGGCTTCTAATGCTAATCTCTCCCTCAGACCACTGGTCAAATAAAGATACGTTTTTAAATGGGACACTGACTTTCTGCGTCTTTGTATTGGCTAATGTCTTTGGTGATAGATAGGGGACGATTCTCCCAAAAGTGCTGAATTGGCGGAAACACTGTTCTAAATCCCGACTGTTCTGTCAGTTCAGATTCTCACCTGAATCTCCACACTCTGTGCACTGAACAGGACCCAGTCGTGAATTCGTTGGCCAGCCCTGACTCCCCCTCCCCGCTCCCCACCACACCCGTCCTGGAGCGCCCCAATGTCCAGGCCCCACCCCCCCCCCCCAGCAGTGGCGCTCCCCCTACCTCCCTCAACCTGGCAGACACCTCCCCCGCTGATCACCTCCCCCCCCCCGGGGTCAGACACCCCAGAGGCAGCCACCCCCCTGGCAGACCAATCCCCGCTTCAGACCCCCCAAATCGCTGGCCTGTCTCCAGCCCCGTCTGATCCTGTCTGCCGAGCGGCAGCGGGAACCCTACCCCACCTATCGCCCTCGGCCCCGCCCATAATATGCCAGGCCTCCTTGGCATTGCCCGATGCCCGGTGGGCAGTGCCAAGGTGCCCCCTGGGCATGGGCACTTTGCGCCTTGGGCAGTGCCGGGGGTACAGGCTGGCACTGCCAAGGTGTTCATGCACCGGGGGCACCCCCCACCCCACAGCCGATCTCCTGGGGGGCCCGAATGCCCCCCCTTCATATCAGCGGGGTCTCCCGCTACTTCCCGAATGTGGGGAATTACTCTATAGCTCGCCAGAATTAAGTACTCCTGGCGGGGTGGGAGATTGGATCGGGATCTGAAAGGTCCCGATAATGACCTAATATGCATATTTATAACAGATTAAAAACAGATTTAAGTTACTTACCTGCCTTCCAGTCAGTTTCCAGGGTCATCTGACTGCCGACATTTCGCTGGATGATGCACATGCATTCCAGGCGTAGGCGTGAATCCCTTTTCAAGGCCGCAGATACGCGTGTCCCGCCGCGACCCGACAGAAAATTTGCGGGTCGCAATGGGAGAATCACGGCCCTAATCTCTGAAAATACCCCGTAAACAGAGGGTTTGGTCAAGAACTTTGTGGGTTGACATGTGATCATTTGGAGGGGTTGATAGACTACTTGTAGTTATGAAGCAGTGGGGGTTGGTAGATATGGAGAGTCACGGGGATGATTGAATTGCAGTTTGCAGATTAGTAGGAGGAAAGTGGAACAAGAACGCTCACGTGATGCTGGATTTTCAACTTTGCTACACCGATGGACAGAAATCCAAAGCAGCATTTTCCCATGACGTTGATATCCTCAGTGCCACCAAACTTCAGGGAGGTAAGCGGTGTGTCTGATGAAGCCCAGAAATGGGAGGGTTTTGGTAGGGAGTTGTTCTGGGAGTGATTGGTACGATTGAACTGGGGAATGTCTGAGTGATTGTGGACTTATGGTGACGGGAATAAAAGCGATGGAAGAGTTGGAAATGTGAGAGGTGGAAAATGGAGGTGGTACTGAAGTGAGGGAAAATGTTTTGTAGAAACAGGATGCAGACGGAGGTAACGGTGTGAATAAGGGAATCCTGAAGTTGAGTTGAAGGTGGTACCTGTCTGAAGTTGCGCTGGGGGCGAGTGGAGAGGCAGCAAAGTGGAGTTAAGTCGGCAGGAGCAGTGTTGGAAATGTTTGGAATCGACAATCTAGACACGTGGAGCTGGACAGGTGAAGTGGGAGATATGGAAATCAAAGTTGATAAGAACATAAGAACATAAGAAATAGGAGCAGGAGTAGGCCATCTAGCCCCTCGAGCCTGCCCCGCCATTCAATAAGATCATGGCTGATCTGACGTGGATCAGTACCACTTACCCGCCTGATCCCCATAACCCTTAATTCCCTTACCGATCAGGAATCCATCCATCCGCGCTTTAAACATATTCAGCGAGGTAGCCTCCACCACCTCAGTGGGCAGAGAATTCCAGAGATTCACCACCCTCTGGGAGAAGAAGTTCCTCCTCAACTCTGTATTAAACCGACCCCCCTTTATTTTGAGGCTGTGTCCTCTAGTTTTAACTTCCTTACTAACTGGAAAGAATCTCTCCGCCTCCACCCTATCCAGCCCCCGCATTATCTTATAAGTCTCCATAAGATCCCCCCTCATCCTTCTAAACTCCAACGAGTACAAACCCAATCTCCTCAGCCTCTCCTCATAATCCAAACCCCTCATCTCCGGTATCAACCTGGTGAACCTTCTCTGCACTCCCTCCAATGCCAATATATCCTTCCTCATATAAGGGGACCAATACTGCACACAGTATTCCAGCTGCGGCCTCACCAATGCCCTGTACAGGTGCATCAAGACATCCCTGCTTTTATATTCTATCCCCTTCGCAATATAGGCCAACATCCCATTTGCCTTCTTGATCACCTGTTGTACCTGCAGACTGGGCTTTTGCGTCTCGTGCACAAGGACCCCCAGGTCCCTTTGCACGGTAGCATGTTTTAATTTGTTTCCATTGAGATAGTAATCCCATTTGTTATTATTTCCTCCAAAGTGTATAACCTCGCATTTCTCAACGTTATACTCCATTTGCCATATCCTCGCCCACTCACTCAGCCTGTCCAAATCTCTCTGCAGATCTTCTCCGTCCTCCACACGATTCACTTTTCCACTTATCTTTGTGTCGTCTGCAAACTTCGTTACCCTACACTCCGTCCCCTCCTCCAGATCATCTATATAAATGGTAAATAGTTGCGGCCCGAGTACCGATCCCTGCGGCACGCCACTAGTTACCTTCCTCCAAATGGAAAAACACCCATTTATTCCGAATCTTTGCTTCCTGTCGGATAGCCAGTCCCCAATCCACTTTAACACACTACCCCCAACTCCGTGTGCCCTAATCTTCTTCAGTAGCCTTTTATGGGGCACCTTATCAAACGCCTTTTGGAAATCCAAAAACACCGCATCCACCGGTTCTCCTCCATCAACCGCCCTAGTCACATCTTCATAAAAATCCAACATGTTCGTCAAGCACGACTTTCCCCTCATGAATCCATGCTGCGTCTGATTGATCGAACCATTTCTATCCAGATGCCCTGCTATCTCCTCTTTAATAATGGATTCCAGCATTTTCCCGACTACAGACGTTAAGCTGACCGGCCTATAGTTACCCGCCTTTTGTCTCCTTCCTTTTTTAAACAGCGGCGTAACATTAGCCGTTTTCCAATCAACCGGCACTACCCCAGAATGCAACGAGTTTTGATAAATAATCACTAACGCATCCACTATTACCTCTGACATTTCTTTCAATACCCTGGGATGCATTCCATCCGGACCCGGGGACTTATCCACCTTCAGTCCCATTAGTCTACCCAGCACTGCCTCTCTGGTAACATTAATTGTATTAAGTATTTCTCCTGCTGCCAACCCTCTATCGTTAATATTTGGCAAACTATTTGTGTCCTCCACCGTGAAGACCGACACAAAAAACGTATTTAAAGACTCAGCCATATCCTCATTTCCCACTATTAACTCCCCCCTCTCGTCCTCCAAGGGTCCAACATTCACTCTAGCCACTCTATTCCTTTTTATATATTTATAAAAACTTGTACTATCATTTTTTATATTAATTGCTAGCCTAGCTTCATAGTCTATCCTTCCTTTCTTTATCGCTTTCTTAGTCTCTCTTTGTTGTTTCTTACATTTTTCCCAATCACTTGTTTCTCCACTATTTTTGGCCACTCTGTCCGCAGCTGTTTTTATTTTAATACTCTCCTTTATTTCCTTCGTTATCCACGGCTGGTTCTCCCTTTTCTTACAATCCTTGTTTTTTGCTGGAATATATTTTTGCTGAGAACTGAAAAGGATCTCCTTAAAAATCCTCCACTGTTCCTCAGCTATCCTACCTGCCAGCCTGCTCTCCCAGTCTACCTTAGCCAATTCATCCCTCATCCTATCATATTTCCCTCTGTTCAAACAGAGGACACTGGTTTGGGACCAAACTTTCTCCTCTTCCATCTGAATCAGAAATTCGACCATATTGTGGTCACTAGACCCAAGAGGGTCCTTCACAATAAGATCCTTAATTCTACCTACCTCGTTACACAATACCAGATCCAAAATAGCTCGTTCCCTCGTCGGTTCCGTAACATGCTGTTCAAGGAAACTATCCCGACAGCATTCTAAGAACTCTTCCTCCATTCCACCCTTACCGACTTGAGTCTGCCAGTCAATGTGCATGTTGAAGTCCCCCATGATTATTGCCGTTCCGTTTTTACACGCGTCCCTTATCTGCTTGTTTATAGCCCTCCCTACCTCAACATTATTATTTGGGGGCCTATATACCACACCTACTAGTGTCTTTCTCCCTCTACTATTCCTCATCTCTACCCATAACGATTCCACGTTTTGTTCCTCAGAGCCTATGTCATCCCTCAGTACTACCCTGATATTATCTCTTATTAATAGCGCGACCCCACCACCTTTTCCTTCCTGTCTATTCTTCCTAAACGCCTGATACCCCTGGATATTCATCTCCCAGTCCTGGTCACCTTTCAGCCACGTTTCTGTAATGGCCACTAGATCGTACCCACTCGTGCTGATTTGCACCATCAACTCATTTACCTTGTTCCGAATGCTTCGTGCATTCAGGCAAAGTGTCCTTATTCCAGCTTTTATCTGGACCCGCTTTGATGAGTCGCGAACACCCTCTCCCTCTACTCCCTTATCTAAATTACCGCCTTCATTCACTTGCACCCTCTCCTCTACCATTAATTTTGTAATTCCCCTTACCCCTGCATCCTCCACCCCATCAATTAGTTCCTTGATCCTAGTCAACTCTTCTAGCTCCCCTCCCCCCAACCTATCTAGTTTAAATTCTCCCCAGTAACCTTAGCCAACCTACCGGCCAGGATATTGGTCCCCGTGTGATTCAAGTTCCACCCGTTTTTTGTATACAGATCACCCCTGCCCCTAAAGAGGTCCCAATGGTCCAGGAACCTGAATCCCTGCCCCCTGCACCAGTCCCTCAGCCACGCATTCATCTTCCACCTCAATCCATTCCTGCCCTCACCTTCCCGTGGCACAGGCAGTAATCCTGAGATTACTACCTTTGCTTTCCTCTTTCTCAGCTGTCTCCCTAATTCCCTGTACTCCCTTTTCATGACCCCTTCTCCCTTCCTACCCACATCAGCGGTACCAATATGTACCGCTACCTCAGGCTCCTCTCCCTCCCACCTCAGGATTTCCGGGACGCGACTAGCGACATCCTGGATCCCGGCCCCAGGGAGGCAGACCACCATGCGAGAATCCCGCCTACCTCCGCAGAAACGCCTGTCTGTCCCCTTCACCATCGAGTCCCCGATTAATACCGCCTTCCTCCTCTTTTCCTTAGCCCTCTGAGTTACAGGGCTGGACTCCACTGCGGAGACACGGCCACTGCTGCTTCCCCCAGGCGGGCTGTCCCCCCCAGCAGTACTCAAGCAAGAGTACTTGTTGTGCAGGGGCAAATCCACTGGGGTGCTCTCAACCACCCTAGCCTTACCCTTCCTGGCCATCACCCACTTGGCCTCCTCCCGTTGCCCTGGTGTGACCACCTGATGATAGCTCTTGTCTATCACCTCCTCATTCTCCCTCATCAGCCTAAGATCCTCGAGCTGCAGTTCCAGCTCCTTAACACGGTCCCTCAGGAACCGCAGCTCGACACACCCCTCACAGATGTGGATGTCCGGGAGGCCAGATGCCTCCAGGACCTCCCACATCCTACACTGGGAACAACACACTGGTTTCACACTCATACTGGACACTTTATGTCAAGTAAGACAGTGAAAAGTTAATAAGAGTGTAAGGAAACAAAAAAATAAATAATTAATTAAAGTCAGAAAACCCACTCTCTTACCCTCAGCCTGCTCCTGGGAACAAATCCCTGATATTAACAACTCATATTAAACCCAAACAACTGAGATTAAACCCAAACAACTGAGATTAAACCCAAACAACTGAGATTAAACCCAAACAACTGAGATTAAACCCAAACAACTGAGATTAAACCCAAACAACTGAGATTAAACCCAAACAACTGATATTAAACCCAAACAACTGAGATTAAATCCAAACAACAAATCCAAATAACCTGATGATTTTGAACAGGCGATGTGATGGGTTGTGCGAAGTGAGGGAAGTAGTCAGGGAGGCGATTGAGATTTTGGTGGAGGGTGGGATGGGGAAAATGCGTCCAGAACAGATGTGCCCTTTGAGATGTTTCAGTGGGTCAGGGACATATGACGACGAGTGTCAGAGAATGATGGAAAATTGAAGTGATTTCTCAAGTGCGAAGAACCAGACTAGAAATTCCAAGGTGTTTTGTGAAGTTAGCCGAGAACCTAAGTTTTACATTTGATTTTTGGCATTGGTGAGCATAAGGTTTTCACTTCAGGTATGAATCAATTGACCCACTGGGATGCTTTTAACAAAGAAAGTTTATTTAAGAACATAGTTAAATTGAAACAAAAAGAATAACCATAACTTTTACTAATTGCAAGAGTACAACATAACACAGTATAGTCCTTTAACAGGTACTTCACTATGCTGTTCTACTGTAAAGCCACCCCACAGACCGCCAGCCTTCTTCGGGCGATGTTAGCACGAAATGCTCACGTGATGCAGGATTTTCAACTTTGCAACACCTATGGACAGAAATTCAAAGCAGCATTTCCCCATGAGGTCGAGTCCCAGAAATCCTGAAGGGGGAGGGAGAGGAGCCCAAGGTCGTGATGCATATAGGTACTGCTGACATAGGTAGGAAGAGGGAAGGGGTCATGAAAAGAGAATATAGGGAGTTGGGTAGACAGCTGAGAAAGAGGAATGCAAAGGTAGTAATCTCGGGATTGCTGCCTGTGCCGCGGGAGAGTGAGAACAGGAATCGGTGGAGAATGAATGCGTGGCTGAGGGACTGGAGCAAGGGACAAGGATTTGGGTACTTGGATCATTGGGACCTCTTTAAGGGCAGGTGTGACCTGTTTAAAAAAGACGGGTGGCACTTGAATCCCAGGGGGACCAATATCCTGGCGGGAAGGTTGGCTAAGGCTCCTGGTGAGACTTTAAACTAGAAAGGTTGGGGGGAGGGAATCGAAATGAGGGGACTGAGAGCGAGGAGGTTAGCTCGCAAATAGATAAGGAATGTAGACAGGGTAAGAGGGAGGTTAGACGAGTGAGGGAGAAGGGAAGTGCTCAGGCTGAAGGTCTGAGATGTGTCTATTTTAATGCCAGGAGTGTAGTGAATAAAGTGGATGAGCTTGGAGCGTGGATTGCTGCTTCGAATTGTGATGTGGTGGCCATTACGGAGACTTGGATGTCTCAGGGACAGGACTGGGTGCTTCAGGTGCCGGGTTTTAGATGTTTCAGGAAGGACAGGGAGGGAGGCAAGAGAGGGGGGGGGGGAGTGGCACTGTTGATCAGGGATAGTGTCACGGCTGTAGAGAAGGTGGACGCCGTGGAGGGACTGACTACGGAATCTCTGTGGGTGGAGGTTAGGAACAGGAAGGGGTCGGTAACTTTGCTGGGTGTTTTCTATAGGCCGCCCAATAGTAACAGAGATGTTGAGGAGCAGATGGGGAAACAGATCCTGGAGAGATGTAGGAATAACAGAGTTGTCGTGATGGGAGATTTTAATTTCCCAAACATAGATTGGAATATCGCTAGGGCTAGGGGTTTGGATGGAGAGGAGTTTGTTAGGTGTGTCCAGGAGAGTTTCCTGACACAGTATGTGGATAAGCCTACTAGAGGAGAGGCTGTTCTTGATCTGGTGCTGGCTAATGAACCTGGACAGGTGGAGGATCTCTCGGTGGGTGAGCATCTTGGGGATAGCGATCATAATTCTATCTCCTTCACGATAGCATTGGAAAGAGATAGGGTCAGGCAGGCTAGGAAAGTGTTTCTCTGGAGTAAAGGGAAATACAGTGTCATCAGGGAGGAAATTAGACGGGTAAATTGGAAGGAGGCATTCTTGGGGAAAAGTGCCGAAGGAAAGTGGAGGATTTTCAAGGAATGTTTGTCTGGAGCTCTGCATGACAACGTTCCGATGAGACAGGGGGGTGTTGGTAGGGTACGGGAACCGTGGTGCACGAAGGTTGTGATGAACCTGGTGAATAAGAAAAGAGAGGCGTACAGAAGGTTCAGAGAGCTAGGAGGTGTTAAGGATTTAGAGGAGTATACGCGATGTAGGAAGGAGCTTAAGAAGGAAATTAGGAGAGCGAGAAGGGGTCATGAGAAGACCTTGGCGGGTAAGATTAAGGAGAATCCCAAGGCTTTCTACAAATATGTCAAGAGTAAAAGGATGAGATGTGAAGGCATAGGACACTTAAAAGGTGAAGGGGGAAAAGTTTGTGCGGAACCGTTAGAAATGGCGGAGGTGCTTAATGAATACTTTACCTCGGTATTCACGGTGGAAAGGGATCTGGGTGGTTGTACTGCTGGATTGCGGAGGACAGAAAGGATCGAGCATGTGGACATAAAGAAAGAGGATGTGTTGGAACTATTGAATGGCATCAAGGTTGGTAAGTCGCCGGGACCGGATGGGATGTACCCCAGGTTACTGTGGGAGGCGAGGGAGGAGATTGCGGAGCCTTTGGCGATGATCTTTGCATCGTCGATGGAGACGGGAGAGGTTCCGGAGGATTGGAGGATTGCGGATGTGGTCCCTATATTCAAGAAAGGGAACAGGGACAGCCCGGGAAATTACCGACCGGTGAGTCTAACCTCAGTGGTTGGTAAGTTGATGGAGAGGATCCTGAGAGACAGGATTTATGATCATCTAGAGAAGTTTAGTATGATCAAAAGTAGTCAGCACGGCTTTGTCAGGGGCAGGTCGTGCCTTACGAGCCTCGTTGAGTTCTTTGAAGATGTGACCAAGCACATTGACGAAGGAAGAGCGGTGGATGTGGTCTATATGGACTTCAGCAAAGCGTTCGATAAGGTCCCCCATGCAAGACTTCTTGAGAAAGTGAGAGGGCATGGGATCCAAGGGGCTGTTGCCTTGTGGATCCAGAACTGGCTTGCCTGCAGAAGGCAGAGAGTGGCTGTGGAGGGGTCTTTCTCTGCATGGAGGTCAGTGACCAGTGGAGTGCCCCAGGGATCTGTTCTGGGACCCTTGCTGTTTGTCATTTTCATAAATGACCTGGATGAGGAAGTGGAGGGATGGGTTGGTAAGTTTGCTGACGACACCAAGGTAGGTGGTGTTGTGGATAGTTTGGAGGGATGTCAGAAGTTGCAGCGAGACATAGATAGAATGCAAGACTGGGCGGAGAAGTGGCAGATGGACTTCAACCCGGATAAGTGTGTAGTGATCCATTTTGGCAGATCCAATGGGATGGAGCAGCAGTATAAAATGAAGGGTACCATTCTTAGCAGTGTAGAGGATCAGAAGGACCTTGGGGTCCGGGTCCATAGGACTCTTAAATCGGCCTCGCAGGTGGAGGATGCGGTCAAGAAGGCGTATGGCGTACTAGCCTTCATTAATCGAGGGATTGAGTTTAGGAGTCGGGAGATAATGCTGCAGCTTTATAGGACCCTGGTTAGACCCCACTTGGAGTACTGCGCGCAGTTCTGGTCACCTCATTACAGGAAAGATGTTGAAGCCATTGAAAGGGTGCAGAGGAGATTTACAAGGATGTTGCCTGGATTGGGGGGCATGCCTTATGAGGATAGGTTGAGGGAGCTTGGTCTCTTCTCCCTGGAGAGACGAAGGATGAGAGGTGACCTGATAGAGGTTTACAAGATGTTGAGGGGTCTGGATAGGGTGGACTCTCAGAGGCTATTTCCAAGGGCTGAAATGGTTGCTACGAGAGGACACAGGTTTAAGGTGCTGGGGGGTATGTACAGGGGGGATGTCAGGGGTAAGTTTTTCACTCAGAGGGTGGTGGGTGAGTGGAATCGGCTGACGTCGGTGGTGGTGGAGGCAAACTCGTTGGGGTCTTTTAAGAGACTTCTGGATGAGTACATGGGATTTAATGGGATTGAGGGCTATAGATAGGCCTAGAGGTGGGGATGTGATCGGCGCAACTTGTGGGCCGAAGGGCCTGTTTGTGCTGTGGCTTTCTATGTTCTATGTTCTATATCCTCAGTGCCACCAAACATCAGAGAAGTAACCTTTATCTCTGACTCTTTCAAAAAACAGCCACACAAAGAACATAAACTCCAACTCCAGAGACAGGAAAACACTGTGGTCTCTCTCAGCTTCAAGACACGTCTCACCTTGAATATTCTGTGGAAAAAAACCCAGCTTCCTCCGTCAGATGACCATGCCTTCCACTTATCACAATGAAACCCATTCTGAAAACATTCCAAGGGATTCGTTCAGATCAAAACAACATTCTAACCATTAGAAACAATTAGGCTGTTGCATCAAAACTGCAGCGTGCCAGTAGACTGGACGGCACTGAGCGCATTCAAAACTGTTACAATAGATCCCGCATGAGTCATGATTGAACTGGCTGGACCGGCAGATTGGCAGACTCCTGCTCATATTCCTTATGATATTTTGAACGGCTACAACACTGATAGTATTTGTCCAATTCTACATAGAAACTTAGAATCATAGAATCTACAGCACAGAGAAAAGCACTTCACTCCAAACTGGTCCATGCCGATCAAAATATCCATCTAACCTCAGCGCATTTGCCTGCATTTCGCCCATATCCCTCTAAACCTTATCCTACCTATGTATCTGTTGAAATGCCTTTTAAATGTAGTCAATGTCCCTACCTCTAACATTTGCTAGGGCAACTCATTCCACATACGTACCACCCTCGTGTAAAAAAGTTGCTCCTCAGGTTCCCATTAATTATTTCCCCTCTTATCTTCAACTTATGCCCTCTCCACATTACACACTGCATCTGGCAGTGAATTCTGTATTTATTGCTGATAAATGGTCTCCTTGGAGAGACGAAGGATGAGAGGTGACCTGAGAGAGGTGTACAAGATGTTGAGAGGTATAGATCGGGAGGATTCTCGAGGCTTTTTCCCAGGGCTGAAATGGCTGCTACGAGAGGACACAGGTTTAAGGTGCTGGGGAGTAGGTACAGAGGAGAGGTCAGCGATAAGTTTTTCACTCAGAGGGTGGTGGGTGAGTGGAATCGGCTGCCGTCAGTGGTGGTGGAGGCAAACTCGATAGGGTATTTTAAGAGTCTTCTGGTTGAGTTCATGGGACTTAATAGGATTGAGGGTTATAGGTAAGCCTATATATAAGCCTAGGTAGGTAGGGACATGACCGGCGCAACTTGTGGGCCGAAGTGTCTGTTTGCGCTGTATTTTTTTCTATTTTCTAAATAACCTCACATTACACTGAAGCTGACTATCCTGTCACAGACTGAGGCCAGACTGGGAAATCTGCCCCATTGAAAGTCCCTTGGCAGTGAGAGAATGAGACCAATTATTTCACACGTGTTCATTCCCAGACCGATACCAGACTCGGGAATTCAAATAGCGTCCCCAAAGAATTTCGATATAAAGATTGTAAAACGTAAAAAATATTAAACATGATCAGCAAACTGTAAATCCTCACGTGGAAAACACCGAGAAATTCGAAAGCCCAATAATCTCAACTCACATCGAGATCTCTGATTATACTTTGACAACTTTCCTCTGCATTGATGTTCATTCACGAAAAAAACGCAGGTCCAAGTCTGTGTGCCTTGCTGCAATCTTTCAGTCTTTAACGCTTCATTTTCCCGCTCTGTGAATCGAATACAACATTCGGAAAACACATACATTGTCACATTTCAAGGAGAAAAAGGAAGCATTTGTCAAACCAAGGAGCCTGGGAACACAGAAAGCAAGTGTGGAATACAAGGAAAGTAGAAATAAACTTAAGCAATGAGTAAGAAGGGCTAAAAGGGGCCATGAAAAAGCATTGGCCAGCAGGAGTAAGGAAAATCCCAAGGCTCTTTATACATATATAAAGAGCAAGAGCGTAGCCAGGGAGTGGGTTGGCCCACTCAAGGACAAGGGAGGGAATCTATGCGTGGAGCCAGAGGAAATGGGCGAGGTATTAAATTCGTACTTTGCGTCAGTATTCACCAAAGAGAAGGACTTGGTGGATGATGAGTCTGGGAAAGGATGCATAGATAGTTTGAGTCATGTTGAGATCAAAAAGAAGGAGGTATTGGGATTCTTGAGAAACATTAAGGTAGACAAGTCCCCAAGGCCTGATGGGATATACCCCAGAATACTGAGAGAGGCAAGGGAGGAAATTGTTGGGGCCTTGAGAGAAATCTTTGTATCCTCACTGGCTACAGGGGAGGTACAGTAAGAAGTCTCACAACACCAGGTTAAAGTCCAACAGGTTTATTTGGTAGCAAATACCATAAGCTTTCGGAGGACTGCGGTTCGCTGCGGAGCACAGGGGAGGTCCCAGAGGATTGGAGAATAGCCAATGTTGTTCCTTTGTTTAAGAAGGGTAGCAAGAATAATCCAGGTTATTACAGGCCGGTGAGCCTTACTTCAGTGGTAGGAAATTATTGGAGAGGATTCTTCGAGACAGGATTTATTCCCACTTGGAAATAAGTGGACATATTAGTGAGAGGCAACATGGTTTTGTGAAGGGGAGGTCGTGTCTCACGAACGTGATCGAGTTTTTTGAGGAAGTGACGAAGATGATTGATGATGGTAGGGAAGTGGATATTGTCTACATGAACTTCAGTAAGGCCTTTGACAAGGTCCCTCATGGCAGACTGCTGCAGAAGTTGAAGTCGCATGGGATCAGAGGTGCGCTAGCAAGGTGGATACAAAACTGGCTCAGTCAAAGAAGACAGAGGGTAGCAGTGGAAGGGTGCGTTTCTGAATGGAGGGCTGTGACAAATGGTGTTCCTCAGGGATCAGTGCTGGGACCTTTGCTGTTTGTAATATATATAAATGATTTGGAGGAAAATGTAACTAGCTTGATTCGTAAGTTTGCGGACGACACAAAGGTAGGTGGATTTGCGGATAGGGACGAGGACCATCAGAGGATACAGCAGGATATAGATCAGGTGGAGCCTTGGGCGGAGAGATGGCAGATGCAGTTTAATCTGGACAAATGTGAGGTAATGCATTTTGGAAAGTCGAATACAGATAGGAAATATACAGTAAATGACAAAACCCTTAAGAGTATTGATAGGCAGAGGGATCTGGGTGTACAGGTACACAGGTCACTGAAAGTGGCAATGCAGGTGGAGAATGTAGTCAAGAAGGCATTCAGCATGCTTGCATTCATCAGCCGGCGTACTGAGTTTAAAAATTGGTAAGTTATGTTGACGCTTTATCGAATCTTAGTGAGGCAGCACTTGGAATCTCGTGTTCAATTCTGCTCGCCACACTACCAGAAGGATGTGGAGGCTTTAGAGAGGATACAGAAAAGATTTACCAAAATGTTGCCTTGTATGGAGGGCATTAGCTATGACGAGCAGTTGGAGAAACGTGGTTTGTTCTCACTGGAGCAACGGAGGTTGCGGGGCGATCTGATGGAAGTCTACAAGATTATGAGAGGCATGGACAGATTGGGTAGTCAGAAGCTTTTTCCCAGTGTGGAAGAGTCAATTACTAGGAGGCATATATTTAAGGTGCGAGGGGCAAGTTTTAAAAGAGACGTACGAGGCAGATTTTCTACACAGAGTATGGTGGGTGCCTGGAACTCGTTGCCGGGGGAGATAGTGGAAGCGGATACGGTAGTGACTTTTAAGGGGCGTCTTGACAAGTCCATGAATGAGATGGGAATAGAGGGATATGGTCCCCGGAAGCGTAGGGGATTCCCTCGCTTCCAGGCCCCTCGGCTTAAGCCAACTCAGCCTAATGGTTAATCCACCACTGGACTCAACCCTTACACTTTTTGGGTAAATGTCCTCTGCTCCGTCTACATAGCCCTACACCGAGAGCAAATGATTTGACCAGAATTACGTACTTTAATCTCAGCTGAAAAAGTAAACAAATGGATGGATAAATCTTTCAGATAACCTAATTGATTGTATGCTCGCTACCTCTGCCTGGAAAGCCAAAGGAGTTCTCGGGGTGCTTTAATAGAGTCCCTACCCCAACACTAGATTTATCAGGATTAATCGCTCCAGCTGGAGAATTAAACCATTACTCGAACTGCCTAACAATCAGTTTTGAGCACCCTGCCCACAGTGCCCCTCAACCCCATGCCTATGATGCGGCATGGTGGCACAGTGGTTAGCTTTACTGTCTCATGGTTCCAGGTACCAAGAATCGATTCCAGGATTGGTGAATGAATTGCTTCTTATGCATCCTGTCCATAAAACCTATAAACCTCAATCATGTTATTTAAATGTGTGTACATTGAGAGAGGAGGCTCGTCAGTGAGGCCTTGTTGTCCTTGTTCGTCAGTCGCTGAAAGTAAGCATGCAGGGACAGCAGGCAGTTAGGAAGGCAAATTGTGGGTTAGCCTTCATAGCAAGAGGATTTGAACATGGCAATCGGCACGTTTTACTACAATTAAAGAGGGCATTGCTGAGGCCACACCCCAAGTACTGTGTGCAGTTTTGGTGTCCTTATCTATGAAGGATGTCTTTCCTACAATGAAGCGAATGTTTACCAGCTTCATTGCTGGGACGGGAGATAATGCATATGATGAGAGATTACATTGGATAGCATTTTATTTATTATTGTTTAGAAGAGTGAGAGGGGATCTCACAGCATCATATAAAATTCTAATAGGGTGAGACAGGGGAAATTCAGAAAGAATAACCCCAATGTGGGGTGTCCAGAACGAGGGGTCATAGTTTGACGATAGAGAGTAAACCTTTTAGGACTGAGGTAAGGAGAAATTCCTCCACCCATAGAGTGGTCAATATGTGGAATTCATTACCGCAGAAAGTTTTTGTAGCCAAAAGATTGGGTAATATCACGAATAAATTACATATAACTCTCGAAGCTAAAGGGATCAAGGTATATGGGGGGAAGGCGGGATAAGGATATTGATTGTGATAATCAGCCATTATCAAAATTATTGGTGGAGCAGGCACAAAGGGCTGAATGGCCTACTCCTGTGTGACACTGGTAAATCTTTAAGATATTTTTTTAATATCATGTCCTGTGCAGCTCACAGCCTCAGCTGATGTCATATTTGCCGAGCTGTCTACGGTGAGTTCCTTTATTACTCCACAAATAGCTTAAATGGGGGCTGCTTATTTTTACATTGCTATCTTTTATGACTCCTCGCTGTTAGGAGGAAGAATGATTGGCAGATCAGGTGAGAGAAGCTCTTTCATTTTCAGTTTTGAGATGCTGTTTTAGATCTGTATGGGGCATCAGGCTGAAAAAAATCTCTTTCTCTTTCTCTCTCCCTGGTTCTGCAAATGTGGCTGGTTAGCTGAAAGCAATTCATCTTGCATTCCTGAAGAAAATGATCTGCTGTTGGTGGCTTGCCGAGAGTCTTTCTCGTAACCTGGGAAGCTGTTCTGACTTCAAACTCCTCTGAGTGTATTAAAAGGACTGTTGAGCTTGCAAGACTGAGAGTTTTCAATTTCCATCCCAAAGGGCTCGGTTGCAGTATCACGTGAACATTAGCGTTTGCTGTGTTCAACATATGGAAAGTTTTCTGTCGACTGCAAGGGTTTTTTCCTTTGATTGGGACATCTTAGATATATATATATTAAAGGTTATTCATTATTGTGTTTGTTTTGTTGGTTGTAATTGATAAAAGTTGCAGCTAATATTCTTACTGTACATTTTAACTATATTCTTACTTAAATTCTGTTTGATAAAAGCTCTTGCGTGGTTATTTGCATCATACCTGAAGTGAAACATATCATGCTTATCCAAGCAAAATGCAAGCAAAATTCAAGGTGAAAGCTTAAGATACAGGCGGGCTCCATAAAACACTATGGAGTTTCTGACCTGAACCATAATACCTGCTTCAATTTTTTTTTAAATCGTTCTATGCTTCCGTGTCCCTCATTTGCCTTTTCTGCTCTAAATGTATCACTCCAAGCATATGTCGTGTCTTCTTGTCACTCAAGTACTGTGTAGTAGGTAAAAAACATACCTCTGCGACTGTTCGTGAGTCAAAGTACAGTGGCTTTATTACAAAAGCTTTTGGGAGAAGCAGGTTACCTAAAAAGCGGTCTGCCTGGCTTCTCCACGAATAGAACGAAGTGTAGATATTTATACGTTATGGGTCCCAGTACCAGTCACGACGCAAACACTGGTCTGGTCACGAATCACAGTGCATCTGGTAGCCTCTGGTCACGAATCACAGTGCATCTGGTAACCTCTGGTCACGAATCAGTCTTTGGTTTCACAGCCCTCCGGGCGGCGTCGGCAGCTTTTCCCTTGAAGTAACTCGTGCAGTTGCGGCTGTCCCAGCGGGAGTCTTCCTTTCAAACGGCCGTTATCGCACTTTACCATCTGCAGCTGTTCAACTATGTTTAGCTAGTACAAATAGGTAAGGTTTGCAATGTGTGCAAAATAGCATTCACATTTAACTATATGTCTTTATGGAAAGAAAGTTAAAGGATGAAAGAAATCATCAGGTAAGGAAACCATGGATAAACAATTTATATTGATGCCAGGAGCAGTATAAGCCTGGGAGATCAGCCATGAGGAAGGGTTATGTTGGTGATAAATTCCAGGTACAAAATTCATTAACCCTTTCCCTTCTTCAACTGCATCCCAGGCAACATGCATGCCAACCTCCTCTGTACCGCTTCTAATCGCATTGAATCCTTCCGAGAGTGAGGATACCAGAAATGCACAATGTGCTCCACCTGTGGCCTATCCAGCGCTCTGTAAAACTCAAATATTATCTCCTTGCTTTTCTAATCCTCATCATGACTGATAAAAGCAAACGTCCCAAATGCCTCCTTACCTATCCTATTCACGTGTTGTGCAGTCTTCAGGAATCTGTGAATATGTTCCCCAAGATCCATCTGTTCTTCTGAGCTTCCTAGTGTCCTGCCATTCATTAAATAATCCCTCACTGTGCTTATCTTCCACAGTGCATCACTTGATACTTATCAGGGTTCAATAACATCAACCACTGCTCTCACCATCCGACCAACCCATCTATGTGTTCCTTTTCCGGACAAGCATCTTTCTTTTACTATTAACCATCCTGACAATCACGGTGTCGACTGAAAACTTGCTTTTCACGCCCTCCCCCCCCCTCCCCCACCCCCACATTTTCAAAGATATTAACATATATCATTTATTTATATAACAAACATTAAGGGTCCCAGTACTGATCCTTTTGGTACACCACTGAACACCAGCGTCCAGTCACTCGAATGGCCTTCTACAACTACCTTTGGGTCCTATTAAGAAACCAGTTTCTGATCCATCTTGCCAAGTTTATCCTGAATCCAAAGTTGTTTAACCTTCTCCATCGGTCTCCCCTGTAAGACTTTGTCAAAGCGTTTGATAAAACACATATATACTACATAAACTAAAGTTCACTCATCCACATATTTGACAATATTATTGAAAAATGTTATCAATTTTGTTCGGAATGACCTCCTTCTGACAAAGACATACTGACTATATCTAACTAACCTATGACTTTCCAAGTGGTGATTAATTTTCTCCTTCAGAATTTTCTCCAGTAGTTTCACTACTAGTGACACACCGGTATGTAATTTCCTGGGTTATACCAAACATACTTCCTGAAAAGTGGCAGCATGCTCGCAATCCTCCTGTCCTTTGGCACTTTCCCTGTGGCCAGATGAAGTACAAAAACGTGTCAGAGCCCTTACAACTTCCTGCATCGCCTCTCACAGTCCCCAGGAATGCAAATCATTCTGGCCTCGGGATTTGTTCAACATATGTCAATCAGAGCCTCCAATACTTCCCTTTCATGTTTTAGTACTCATCAATTAACTGTTCATGTCTTTGCTCGGAAATATCTCACTTTTCTCCTGAAGTCTTTCCTTTTCAGGTAACTGTCATATGTTCCTTTTTTTAAATACCATTTCCTCGATGGTGGTCATTTATATTCGGATTACTGAAAAATGTGTTGGTACTCAATTATAGAAGCTGAAAATTCATCAAAACTGGCATTACACTAACTGGCCGCTTGTTCCAGAGTTTAACAATCGCTCATGGAATAAACATGTGGAACACTTGCTACTCCCAGTCCTATGTTACCTCTCCCACATCTAACAAGGTTTGAATGGAATTTCCAGTGTCTCCACCATTTTAACATTCTTGTCCTCAGTGTCTATTATACATCCCAGCCAGATTGGGGTCAATTTAAATAATGCATTGTGACAAAAAAAAATTGCCGATCAAAAATAGTTAACCGACTTGTTTGTTCAGCACTGTAATTAATGTTAGTCTCCCGGGATCCGAATTGTCTTACTGGAGCGTTTTGCTGCGCCCTTAATAAGGGGTTCCTCTGAATAAGGTTTGCCATTCAATTAGCGGGAGCAGCAATTCGAAAAGTAACAGGGGTCCTTGGATCCAGAGAAAGGGAAAGGAGAGATCCGAAGTTGAGAACAACATATTGGAATGATACACCAATGGATCAGAGTCTGAGAACAACAGATTGGAACGTTACAATTGAGCACGATCTGAGATGGGTTGATGGAAAAGAAATAGAACCGACCGGGAGTTTAACATATGGCCTAAATTGGCTTTCTCAAACATGGAGTCCGTTGACATTATTTGAGCGGATCGAATTAGTACTTTATGTCATCCAAGCGGGTTACTATCCGATTCTTGCACTCGTTGGCGTCCCTGGTAAGTTTGTCTCCGTCATTTTTTATTCCCTAAACTATGTTTATTTTCATTGCTCTTTCTTTGCCATATAAATGTTGACACCAAAAAAATCTCACTCCAGACTCTGTTCACGCTGCAGCGGCTCGGCTTTCTATCTGACCACTTTTTGAAGCTGTTCACAAGGCCCATCTTCCCTTTGACCCAGATTTAATGTCCGACCCGTATATTCTCTCTGGCCAGTCCAATATACTGTGACTTGAATACTAACACCCATCTGCACCACGAATCAAATACATAATTTGAATTATTCAAGCAAGTTACAATCCGATTCTTGCTCTTGTTGGCGTCCTTCGTGAATATTTTTATTCAGTTGTTTATTGGTTCGATCGCCTTTTTCACTCCATTACTCATTTTTCTCACCATTTACCTTTTGGAATGTATAAATGTATCACTTCTGGTCAGGGAACCGACTCTATTTACTGTCAATCTGCTCCATTTCCCATTCAGGCCAGCATTCTATGCTCTTGGGAATCACGGAACTGACATTCTCTCTGCTCTAATCCAGGCCACTGTCAACTTCGTATGATCTTGCATCACCAAATGTACCTCAGCTCAACTTTTGAATAAACCCTTAGCTTTTTGTTGCTTGCATGGATGCTTTACAAAGTCAATAGTTTCCTGGTGACAAAATCGTCAATCGTCAATCAAACCTTATGTAAATCCTTGCTGCCAGTTTCCAAGTTCACTATAAATACCCTTCCCTGATCATTCTTGCGCTTACTGACCAGGTTAGCAGTCGCCCCACATGAATATGCAGTCTGCTTATCAATGAATCGTTCCGAAGCCTCGTCCCTCCAATGTGTGTGAGGAAACTGTCCATTTCGTCTGATCCTTCAAATTATGGCTGTTTAGTTATTTATCAAATTTTGTGGCTCATTTTCTGGAGGATATATTGTGAGTTCTACGTACGTTCAGAAAGGGCAGTGAGGTCAAGGAGCCAACACTTGCCAACTTAAGTGGACAGCTTTGAGAGTTTATCTGGGTCTGTAGTATGACCAGCGAGCAGCAACAGCTGGGTAGTGGAGAGAGGGAGAGGGCGTGCGAGGAAGGGGGCGCTCCAAGCAGGGAGAAAATGACTATGTGGGTGAGAGGGCGGGCTCTGTCCTGCTGACCACGATTGACTCCAATAACTTGTTACAAACTGAAATGGAGCAGAGAGTGAGGGACATTGATAAAAGAAACTCGATCCGTATTTCAAAACAAGATGGGCTTCACAACCACATCGTTCTCTGTCCCCCTGAAAGTCCGATCTTTCATTGAAAGTTCATGGGTCTAGAACTTTGGAGACAGGAGCAGGAAAAAATGTCCGTCATCACCTGTTATGCCCCTCGTAGTGGAGACGAGCAACGTAAATTGAAATGAATACATCGTGAATTTTGTTAGCAGGAACAAGTATGACTCGAGTTCCTATCGTTTTCCTAGGATCTCAAAAGTCCGGATGGAGTCGGTGTCTCGAAGTGCTACCTCAAACTTAAATAACTAAATACCTCAAACCCGATTGATGTGCAGTTGCTGAGTGACGATGCACATTGCAACATTTCGGAGAATGCTCAGTATCCCAATAGTAGAAATATAGAAACATAGAAAATAGGAGCAGGAGGAAGCCATTCAAACCGTGGAGTGTGCCTCGCCAATCACGATGAGCATGGCTGATCATCCAATGCAATGGTGTGTTCCCGCGGTCCCTTCGTATTCTTTGATCCCCTTCATCCCAAGTGCTACGTTGAACAGCTTATTGTCAACATGCCATGCTTTGGCCTCAATTATTTTCTTTGGCAGCGAATTCCACAGCAGCCTTAACACCTCCAATCTAATGCGTGTCAGCTATTACTACCATCTATTAACTATTGGAAGTGGACGAGAAAGAGTACAAGAATGAGATAGAGAATCTGGTGAATTGGTGAGACGACAATAATTTCTCCCTCAATGTCAGCAAATTGAAGGAGATCGTCATCGACTTCAAGAAACGTAGTAGAGAACATGCCCCTGTCTACATCAATGGGGACGATATAAAAATGGTTGAGAACTTCACGTTTTTAAGTGTCTAGGTCTCTAACAACACGCCCTGGTTTCCCCCATGCCCACACTATAGTTAGGAAAGCCCACCATCACAACTACCTTCTCAGAAGAAGAAGAACTTTTGTCATATCCGCCAAAACTCTCACCAAGTTATACAGATGCACCGTAGAAATCCGTTTATACAGTTGTATCACCGCTTGGTATGGCTCCTGCTCTGTCCAAGTCCGCAAAAGAACTAGAAAGGATTGTGAAGGAAGTCAACGCTATCACGCAAATCAGCCTCCCATCCATTGACTCTGTCTGCACTTCCCGCTGCTTCCGAAAAGCAGCCAGCATAATTAAGGACCCCACGCCCCCTGGACATCTTCTCATCCACCTTCTTCCATTGGGAGAAAGATTAAAAAGACTGAGCAGAGATCCCAATCAACTCAAAAACAGTTTCTTCCCTGCTGCACCAGTCTTTCCTCAATCTGACAGTAAGCATGGGCCTCACGAACGCAGCCTGACCTTCCAGTGAAGGACAGCAATTTTGGAATGTTTCAGTCTGTGCAGCAGTGGAACCTGAAATATTTTCCTCCAAACACTAAATCGCAGTTTATTCCAATTGTGCTGTTCACAGTTAATGCAGATTTCCAGAGACCCCACTGAAGTTCTCCTTTTGATACTATCTATCAGAAGTCGATTGGAATATCATCGTATGGTGAGCTGGGATGAACTATTATTTCCACCTCAACTATCTGGAGCCTAGCGTTGCTCGGCGATTCAGCATGGACAGATACTGGCACTGTGTTAGTTCCGAATTTACAGTGTATTCGTGTGAACCATGACCACGCTGAACCATTGAGCACCAGTGCAATAATTTGAACTGGTGGCTCCGAGTTTCACATACAGTGACGGGGCGTCATTATCAGCGAAATTCTGGTTATGTCACTCTGTTCCTCTTCTTCTTCTTGACTTTCATGCAACTTCCGTCCCCCTTTCGCCCCACCTTCATTTAGTCCTCTCTTTCTCTCTGGCTTCCCCTGTCTCCCCCTCTCTCTCCATTTCTGTTGAAATCCTCTCCCCTGCCTCTTCCTCATGCAGCCAGAACTCAAGAACAGCTTTTTGCATGCTGCCATCAGACTTTTGAATGGACAAACCTCGCATGAAGTTGATCTTTCTCTGCACCATATCTATGACTGTAACACGATATTCTGCACTCTCTCCTTTCCTTATCTATATATGGTATTATTTGTCTGTACAGCGCGCAAGAAGCAATACTCTTCCCTCTATACTAGTACATGTGACAACAATAAAGCACATCAAATCAAATCAGAACTGAAGGTAACACAGAACGAATCATTCACAATCTAAACACCTTTCTGCTACACTGAAGCAAGCAAAAATACTTCCATCAGAATGATTATCAAAGCTGGATGTCAGAGATTAAAGACAGGAAGAACATTGTTGCAGATTGTTCTCTCTATGTAAGTGTTCTGCAGCCATCCTCATTTCCCCGATTCCTGTGGTTATTTTTTATCGGCCATTTGTTAAATTCCCATTTGAAAAATATAATTGATGTGGTTCCACATCAGGCATTGCTTTTCAGATCCAACATCCAGCTGTTTATGGTCATTCTCATTTCTTAACTCCAACTTTGCACAATAATGAAATCTCTGCAAATTCGGCGAAAAATATATATTTTTAATGGTTCCATACAAACCCTCAAATCATTTGAAATTATGGATTACATATCCACGTAAAGTTTGCTGTTCCAAAGATAATTATCCAATTATCCCATAAATCACCCTATGTAGCTGAATTCATTGTCAGGTGAACAAATCTAACGAGTCATTTTGACACCTGCGCGAAACTGCTTAAATTCTTGCCAGTGTTTGCTGCTTAGAATTGGATTCCAATCCTCCAAGTGCGATCTATCTACGCATGTATCGGAGGCACCCCATTTAGGTCTCAGCCCCTTTGACACTTCGCCAAGGACGCACGAATCAGTAAAATTCCCACGTACTGCGGCCTGCCAGTCAGACCTTGCCAGTTCGCTTCATATCAGCCTAGGCAACATTATATCACATACGTCTGGCACTGACTGTCATCTCAACAGTGACCACCTTTGAACTTGTTGCTACTGCCACGGCAGTTTCCCTCTCCAGTTACCGATTCCTAAATGGCTACAGGGAGTCGTGCATCCGTACAGGCGGCACTGTGGCATGGCAGTTAGCCCTACTGTCTCACAGCGTCAGGGTCCCAGTTCAATTCCGGCCTTGGGTGACTGTACGTGGAGTGTGCACGTTCTCACTATGTTTGCATGGGTTTCTTCCAGGTGCCCCGGTTTCCTCTCACAGTCCATCGATGTGCAGGTTACGTGGATTGGCCATACTAACTTGCTGCTTTTTGTCCCAAGATCTGTAGGTTAGGGAAATTAGCGTGATAGATATGTGGGGTAACGGGATAGGGCCTGTCTGAAACCAAAAGAGAAAAAGCTAGAAACTCCCAACACGTCTGGCACCATCTGCAAGGAGAGAAAAGAGCTGACGTTTCGAGTCCAGTTAACCCATTGTCAATGCTTTGACAAAGGGTCATCTGGACTCGAAACATCAGCTCTTTTCTCTCCTTACAGATGCTGCCAGACCTGCTGAGATGTTCCAGCTTTTTCTCTTTTGCTTTCAGATTCCAGCATCCGCAGTAATTTGCTTTCATCTCGGTCCTGGCTAAGATGCTTTGTAGGAGAGCCTGTGCAGATTCAAAAGGCCGAATCGCCTTTTCTGCACTGTTGGAATCCTATGATTCTATGACATTTCAACAATTCCTGAGAACTGTTTGTGCAGTTGAATTGCAGCCATCAGATTGTTTGCAGTAAATTAGATCATGTGCCAAATAATTTGACGCTTATAGATTTCATATAGAAGCAGAGAAGATTTTCCTCCTCGTCTGTCTCTTTAATTGGCGCCCGTTTATTCTGATTATGCCACTGGTCCTAGACTCGTCCAACGTGTCGGGGTGGAGATAGAGATGGAGAGTGGGGATGGTGGGGGTGGAGAGTGGGAAGGATGGGGTCATCCTCTCAGAAGTTCCCCTGTCAAGTCCCTTAAGAATCCTATATGTTACGATGAGGCTACACTTTCTTTGAAATGCCAATGAGTAGAATCCTAATCTTTTTAGGCTCTCCTCATAAGACAATGCTTCATCCAGTGGACCATCCTACTGAACCTTCTCTGAAGTGCCTCCAATGAAATAAAACATTTCCTTTAGTAAGGGGACAAACCTGCTCACAGTACACAAGATGAATTTTCACCAGTAACTTCCACTGTTGCAGCAAGATCCCTACTCTGAGACTCCAATTCCCTTTGAAAACAATCAATATTCTATTAGACCTCTTGAATACGTTATGCAACTGTGCTTTGTGCTGGACATCTTCTGTGCTTCGTGCACACGTACACGTCCCTTTGCATTGCAGATTTCTGAGGTTTTTTTGCTATTTAAATACGTTCTTTTGTTTCCCCCTTCCAAGATGAATAAGTTCACCTTTTACCCCATGCAACTACACTTGCCATTTTCTGCACTTAACCTATCGGAATATATTTTTTGTAACCCTGTCGCAACTTGCCTGTCCAAATACGTTTATGTCGTCTGCAAATTTGGCTACATCATATTCGCTGCCTTCCTCCAAATTCTCCCTATATTTTATAAACAGTTGCGTTCCCTGTGCGGATCACTGAGACACCCCATTGGTTCCAGGTTGCCAAGCTGAAAAAAAACACCCATTATCCCCACTCGCTGTATCCTGGCCATTAGCCAATTCCCTATCTATGCAAATATATTACCTTCAAGATCATGGGCTGTTATCATATGACATAAAAATTTGTGTGGCTCATTGTTGAAAACCTTCTGGAAGTCAAAATTCAACACATCTGCTGGTTCCCCTCTATTCACTCGAAAATTATTCGAAACATTCTGATAAAATATTCAGACACGCTTCCCCTTTCATGAAATCGTACTAACTCTGCTGGATTCGATTCCGATTTTCCAGAAATGCCGCTATTAATTCCTTAATAATTCGTTCCAACATAGTTCCAAACATAGATGTTAGGTTAATCAATATCGGTGACAGCGTTTTTTAAAGCTTAGAAAGACATTCAGTTGAAGGGCAGTTAGGCTGGGCAATACAGATCGTCAATGCTTCAACACCCACATCCCATGAACTAACAGCGACCTGTGCAGAGTGGATAATGATCAGTTCCCCGCTATGAAAATTTCCAGGCAGTAGTAAGATCAAGGAATAACTTAAAGCACTGGATAATGCAATGGTTGGGAAATCATACTGCAGTACGTAAAACCAGAACTCGACACGCCACGAGGCAAGATGTCTCATTTCAGCCAAGACACAATTATTAATAATCAGCAATTCCATGGACGGTGGCATTCGCAGGCCAGACCAACAGTTATCGGCCATTGCTAGTTGGCCTTGAGAAGTTGGTAGTGAGCTGTTTTCCTGAACGGCTGCAACAGTGCAATCATAGAGGGCGTTCAAGGTTTTAAACCCAGTTTCAGTGATGGAACGTCGATATATTTCCAAATCTGAATGGCGAATGTCTTGAGAGGAACCTACTGATGGTAGTGCTCCCATATACCAGCTGCTGTTGTCCTTCACGATGCTTGTGGTCCGAGGTTTCAAAGCTGCTGTATAGGAGGCCGTGGCGAGCACTTGCAGTGCGTCTTCAGGATGGTACATACGGCTGCCAAAGTTTGTCACGGGTGGAAGTAATGGATGTTTGTTGAATGGGTAGAAATCAAATGGTTTTCCTTGTTTGGATGATACCAAGCTTCTTGAACGCTTTGGAGCTGCCGCCATCCAGGCAGTTAGAGTTTATTATATTCCAAAACCCTGCATAATTGTGCGTTGCTGGGCTTGAGTGAGTTACTCTCTGCAGGCTCCTCAGCTTCGATGTGGTCTGGTAGCGGCAATATTTATATGGTTAGTCCAGTTCAGTTTCTGTTCCAGGATGTTAAAAGTGATAATGCAATTTGTTGCGGGTTCTTTTCATAGACTGGTTATTGCAAACGAACCTCAGCAAATACAAAGCCTCAAGGGGAAAGTGTCCCGGTTAAAGGTATATCTTTATTTGACGAACGATTGAAGGGATAGATGAGCATTGGGCAGTCCAATGCCTTACTACAAGAGAAGGCCTTGAGCTTTCAAATACCAGGCTGAGGTCAAAACAATTACACATTCCTCAAGTTTGCTCCTCCCGCCTCTCCGGTATTTATGAACCAATCATCATTAATACAAATCAGTAACAGTAAACAATTGCCATATACAGTAACGAATTGAATTCTACCCTCCGACATCATGGGATTTCATTGGCCCATAGAATCCGGATGCTTCTTCCCCCCGTCGCTTAGCAATCCCAGACGCTTAGTGACAAAGTCAAATGTAGTGTTTCCACCAATTCTCATTCATGCCAATGGCCGAACCAGGCAGTTAGCATTCTCACGTCTGAGAAGAACTTCCTTGTCAGGGCAATTTGCATTGCCCTAGTCATAAAGTGGTTTTGAGGACAATACTGTTTGTACCTTTTGCTGATAAAACTATGCACATTCTGTGGTTTCATTGTTCCAAAGAATGTGGTTTATCTGCTAAGGCTTCATCCCACAATCCTCCACAGTAGCCTGACTTTGGCTAAAGCGTACAGTTACTATAAAAATACAGCTAACATGCATTTTAAAACATCAAAATACATGTTTAAGTCGGAAATACTTGCTCAGATTTCATATTTTTTGAAATCTCTTACTGTGTTCACACCGTCTTCATGCGAAGATTTCCCTTTTAGACTGTGAGTCTGATTTGAGTTTATTTCACTCAATAGACATAGAACATATAACATAGAACAGTACAGCATAGTACAGGCCCTTCGGCCCACGATGTTGTGCCGAACCTTTTCCGAAACTGAGATCAAGCTATCCCATTCCCTATCATTCTCGTGTGATCCATGTGCCTATCTAATAACCGCTTGTAAGTTCCTAAAGTGTCCGACTTCACTACCACAGCAGGCAGTCCATTCCACACCCCAACCACTGTCTGAGTAAAGAACCTGCCTCGTACATCCCTCCTGTATCTTCCACCCCCTAGTAAGAGCTACATCCATCCGAGGAAAATTCTATCGATGTCCACTCTATGTATCCGCTTCATCATCTTATGAACCTCTATTAAGTCGCCTCTCAACCTCCTCCTCTCTAAAGAGAAAAGCTCTAGCTCCCTCAACCTTTCCTCATAAGATCTACCCTCCAAACCAGGCAGCAAACTGGTAAATCTCCTTTGCACTCTTTCCAGTGCTTCCACATCCTTCTTACATTGAGGTGACCTAAACTGCACACAATATTCAAAATGTGGTCTCACCAAGGTCCTGTACAATTGCATCATAACCCCATGGCTCTTAAAATCAAACCCCCAGTTAATAAACGCTAACACAATATAGGCCTTCTTCACGGCTCTATCCACTTGAGTGGCAACCTTCAGAGATCTGTGGATATGAACCCCAAGGTCTCTCTGTTCCTCCACATTCCTCAGCACCCTATCTTTGACCCTGTAATCCGCATTCAAATTTGTCCTATCAAAATGAATCACCTCGTATTTATCAGGGTTAAACTCCATCTGCCATTCTTCGGCCCAGCAATGCACCCTATCAATGTCTCTTTGCAGCCTACAACAGCCCTCCACCTCATCCACTACTCCACCAATCTTGGTCTCATCCGCAAATTTACTGATCGACCCTTCAGTCCCCTCCTCCAAGTCATTTATAAAAATCACAAATAGCAGACCCAGCACTGATCCCTGTGGTACGCCGCTGGTAACTGGTCTCCAGTCTGAACATTTTCCATCCACCACCACCCTCTGCCTTCTATGAGATAGCCAGTTACTTATCCAATTGGCCAAATTTTCCTCTATCCCACACGTTCTTACTTTCTACATGAGCCGACCATGTGGAACCTTATCAAACGCCTTACTAAAATCCATGTATATGACATCAACTGCTCTACCTTCATCGACACACTTAGTTACCTGCTCAAAAAATTCAATCAAATTTGTGAGGCAAGATTTACCCTTCACGAATCCGTGTTGACTATCCCGGATTAAGTTGCATCTTTCATTGCATCAACGTTGGTAGTGTCTTAAATTGTCTTAAATCCCCTCTTCCTTGATATTTCTCGAACGTTCTATGAATTTATCCAACACCGTTGAATGAGTGGATCCTCCCTGTTGGATATGGCCATTGCCAAACACTTGTGTGGTGTGAGTGTTAACCCGAGCTGGACATTGCCCATGTCACAGCATATTTGGATATGGACTGCGTCAGTATTTGAGGAATCGAAAATGATTGTGCTGAGGCCAATCACTTGTGTGGTGAGAGTGTTAGCCCGAGCTGGATATTGTGCATGTCGTGATATATTTGCATATACTGCTTCAGTATTTGAATAATCAATCATGGTTGAGCCGAGGCCCCTACCCTGAGGACTGCCTTTAGGGATGTCCTGAAGCTGAGATGACTGAACGCCAACAACCTCAACATTCTTCCTTAATGCCAGATATGCCTCCAACCAGCAGTGATTCCTCCCCCGCCCCCCCCCCCCACCCCCCCCCCCACCCCCCCCACCCCCATTCTCATTGTCTCCAGTTTTGTTGCAGCCCCTTGATGCCATACTCAGCCCAATGCTGACTTATATCGAGGCTGGTTACTCTCATCCCATATCCAAGATTCAGCTACTTTATCCATGTTTGACCCCAGACTATCATGCGTTCAGTAGATGAGTAATAGGGCCAGAACCCAAAATGAACGTTCTTCAGCAGATTATTGCTGATTAAGTGCCGTTTTCTGGCAATGTTGATAATTCTTTCCTGAAGTTGATGATGATTGAGAGTGAATTGATGGGGTGGAATTGTTTTGTGTTGGATATGACCTGCCTTTTGTGTACAGGGCAAACGTGGGAAATGTTCTACATTGTCAGGTGGCTATATTGAAACAGTATGGCTATGCGTCCAACAAGACTGAACACACGTCCGCATTACTGTTGCTTGTAAATTGCCAGGACCCATAAACTTTGTTGAATCCAATGTCTTCAGACGTTTCTTGATGTCATTCTGGCTTGAGTTGAATTGAATCAAGACTGACTTTTGTGTTATGGGCAGGTGCATCGGCAGCAAGCATTTTGATGTGGATGGTAGCAGGTGTGCTTGGTTCCCTCAATAAATTCCCTTCTCCATTCAATGAAGCATGTCATCTCGGACGCGGCCAGTTTGAACTGATTGATCCCCGGTGCCTTGACTGGTGATGAACATCGAAGTCACCGAGCCAGATTACATCAGTAAGCCCTTACCACCCTCGGTGTATCCTCCAAGTGATGTTCAACATAGAGGAGTACTGATTCATCAACTGAGCTGGGGCGGCAGGTAGTAATCAGCAGAAGGCTTCCTTGACAATGTGTGTACTGGTGAAATGAATATTCATGGGATCCAGAGTCGATGTTGAAGACTCACAGGGTAACTCCCTCCTGAATATACGTCGATGTGTCGCCACCTCTGCAGGGTCCGTCCTACTGGTGGCACAGGACTTACCCAAGAATGGTAATGGTTCTGTCTGTACAATTATCTTAAGTGATAAGGCGCTGAGTATGGGTACGTTCGGCTGTTGCCTGACTAGTTCGTGAGACAGATCTCCTAATTTGGCAGAGTACATCCCCTCCCCCCACCAAAACGTCCGCTCCCCGCCCCTCCACCCCACCCCTCCACCCTCCCCCCCCCCCCCCCCCCCCCCCCCGCACCGCATCCCCCGCCCCTGCCCCCCGCCAAGAAGAAGTTCATAAGAATAACTTCAAGTTCGGTTTTGCTGGAATTAACTTTGTCCATGCCGGTGCCTTGGTTATTGCCATGTGATCATTATGGACTGAATGGTTTATTCAGGGGCCATTTAACAGTCAACCATATTGCCTTGTGTCTGTTGTCACTTTTATCCAGACCATGTGTGAACATCATTGAAGCAGGTGACTGTTTAAATGAGAACAAAAAATGATTTAATAGTCATCGTTTGACTTTTAATTCCTGATAATTACTGGAGTTTTCAAATTCCAACGTTTGCCACTGCCTCCCCTTCGTTACCAACATGGCAATATGAATTAGTATGCCAGGTACACACACACACACGCACATACGCAGACACACACACGCACACACGCACGTACACGGACATACAAACACAGACACAAAGAAAAACACATAAACAGAAAAATGCACACACATATGCACACAAACATGGATACACGTGCAGAGACGTGCACAACATTGACACGTAGAATGCACACACACATACACACAAATAAACAAATACACACACACGCACAGGCAAACACACAGACATGCACATACATACACACACAGTGATACAACCAGACGCAGACTTGTGTAAATACAGACAAACATACAATGCACAAACGTACACACACACATATATATATATATATATATATATATATATATATATATATACATACATATATATGCATATTTGGGTTCATCCAGGATCCCTCAATTCCCCAACCAGTGCAACCTCGGTTAAAACATAAAAGGAAGTATTGAACTGCAGAGGTGTGCAAGAGTCACTGACCTTCATATCAAGGCAATGCTTGACGGAGTAAGTCTTCTGCGAGACCTAGCAAATCTGGAGTGAATGGAAATCATGTTGGGGACTGTCGATTTGAAACGTAGGATGACGTTTGTGGCTGTATCGGAGTGGGGAACGTGGTGTTCGGTGGAAATGTCTGCTGTAGGTGTCATAGCTCGAATAAACAAATGTGTTTCTCAATTATCGTAGTTCCAGGACATGGCTGCAAAAGTAACCCAGGCTGGAATACTCGATCAAAGCATCGTCAGCCTCTCCATGAATGACGTTCCGTTCACCATCAGGTCATGAATTAGAATTTCGTTGATGATTGCACAACATTCTGCAGGATCTGCTGCTCCTCAGGTACCTGAGCAGCCGAGAACAAAATTCAGCAATTGCTGAACACGACCCAACCTTGGACAGGCACAAAGCTATTCACATTCAGCTCCATGACCTGAAGGCGATTATATTCTCAAGCCAGAGAGAAGCTTAACAGAGCCTCGTGATATCTATTGAAATAACCTTCGCTGATTCCCACATTATCAACATCCTGGGGTTATCATTGACGAGACAGAGAACTGGACTAGCCATATGAATACGGTGGTTCTAATATAAAATCAAAGCCAGAAACCCTGAGACAATTAACTGGCCTCCTGACTCCAGAAATTATGTCCACCACCTGAAAGGCGCAATAAGAACATTCATGGAAGACATCGCATTAGACTTGTTGAGTGTTGCTCTAACAACATTGAACGAGCTTGGCATCATCCAAAGCAAAACAGATACGTTGATTAGGAAACGATCAACAACAAAAAAAAAATCACTCCTTGTGAGCCTGCAAACTGCATTGCAGGAACTGACCAGGTAACTTTCAACATCACCTTCCAAACCCATGCCTATACTAGCTCGGAGAATAGCACCACCACATGAAAGATACCCCAACGATACAGCAAGCTGGCCTGGAATTATTTCATCGTCCCTCAGTGGATATATATCCTCCCAGCGACTCTGGGTGTATACACTCCTCAGCAACTGCAGTGGTTCAAAACCTCTGCTCAACACCACCATTTACAAGGAATGGGAGATACATGTTTGACTAGTTAGTGATGGCTGCATTACACAAATGAATGAGTAATATGATTTTCGTAAATATGACCGGACATTTTGTTGAGTGGCTGGAAGAGATTTGAATGATGATTGGTCCTGACTCCACAAGGGGTTGCCCTGAGGAATCGATAAATACGATAAAACGCCCGGGCAGTCCCGAAATTTCAACATGCCACGCCTAGTATTTCAGTCTGCTTGCCAAAGTTTGTGACTGTTCCGGAAAAGGTGCCTCTTCCTTTCAGTGTAGAATGTTTGCCATGTCGGGCAAATTTCACAAAAGGTGCCAAAACTCGAATGAGTTCATAAGTGGTGATGTCGTTAATGATTGCACACCGTTTAGCAAGATCTGCGACTCAGGGACTGAATTAGCGAATTGTCAACGCAACATTCTTTGTACCTGATCCAACCTTGTACAGATATATGGCATTTGACATTCGGATTTAGGGAATCGGGAGGCCAGATAATTGTCGCAGGATTCCGAGTTCTGTGGATTTTTTTTCCATTCATTTGTTAAGTCAACACGCGTGTTATGGCAATATTTCGCTGCCAGTACGAGGAACAAGACGGAACAGACAGTTCAATTTATGCCTGTCGCAGCCAAGTTAAACGTTAAAGGCAGTGGCATGAATGCTTGTGGTGTGAGATTTTAGGAACGTGTCTGTCATGGTGAATTCAGTACACCCAAAAAGAACACATGGTCAGAAATGACCTCTGCCAGAGCATTTAGAGAAAAGTTTCGGCAGCAATGTTACTGAAGCGTGCCTCCAGTCGTGTAAGAGATGCGCACCTGTTCACCTAGGTCGTGCCAGGCAGGGGAAAGTCAGAATGCCCACATGGGTAATTGCCTTGGTGACATGTTGCTTACTCTGTGCTCGACAGAGGTAAAGCCAGATGTGCGGAATTCATATTATTATCCCCGCAATAACATCATTGCGAAAAGGATAAATTCAATAACCGTATTCAGTGATACAGCAATAGCAACGAAGTATTTACAAAATTACACCCATTTGCTGAAGATTTTTGAATATGGTAATTCAACGGAACGGCAAATCAGTGCACAATAGCTGCTGGAATATGTGATGACGCATTTCCATCTTATTGAATCGCCCTGAAAATATGACAAACTGGCGAATGAAATTCAATAAAGCCACGATATGGACACAAAATCCATTTGAATTCGGAGAAGGGAGAGTGAGACTGAGTTGCGAAGTGCCGGACACAGGGGAATTTCGAGGGCATGGACAAAAATGTAACATAGAAGAATGAAACACAAATGCCATGGAAAGAAAATCGAGGCACAAGACCAGATTAGGTAAGTAAACGATAATTAAAAGTCCACTCTTCAATTACCAACAATTTGTGTAAGACTTTAAGAAGGCAAAGCATTAAGATTTACTCACAGGAACTCCCACATTTGAGAACACTCCAGACTTCCACTCTCTGCAGTTAACATTCCGTCACGATGCATTCTAACACATTAATCACATGCAAGTGCCTCCACCCAGCATCTCACCCACGTCACACACGCGCACACGCACACAGACGAACTCAGACATCTAGCAACTAGCAATCTTCCAACTCACCGAAATAAATCTTTCCCACCTACCGTCACCATTGGCTTTTAATCGCATGCACTTGTAAGTTCACCAAACCTATCTCACGTTCCATCTACAAACAGGCAAACCTGCCATATCACCTGTGCACCAACTCATCAAACTACCACCTTATGCAACTGCATCTTGATGCGCTACTATATCAGCACCATTCCACCTGCCCCAACTACCACTCAGCATTGTACACTTTCCAAATCAATCAGCTACTGCCGCACATCATTACCGAACCTCCCGACAAGCACCTCATCCCTCTTCACCTCAATCAATAACGATCTCGTCCACATACAAATTCATACAATTCCTCGCTCATCGCCTAGTCACCTCAGCCACATTTGAAATCACCCACACCCACACACAAAATCACCCATCCGCCGCTATCTCACATACCTACCAACGCACCAGCTATCAGAAATCGCACATGGCACTCCCACACATTAGCAACTCTCTCAGCCACATTCTCATCCAAATATAACCTTAAGTATTTTGCACCATATAACCAGACCAGTTCTCCCTCTGATCACCTCAAACAATTTCATACTCACTCAGCTTAATCACATCCACAAATCAATTCATTTTCCTATCAAGTAAACAAATACCACCTCCTCACGGACCAAAGCATTCAGGTAAAGGCACCTGCCACCTCATTCAAACCATCCAGCTATGATGTCAAACACCTCATACCTCAACCACTTGCCAATTAATCCAGCTACCACCGCAACCAATGAATAGAACATCCAGACACCACCACTTCTACCGAAAAACATAATCTGTTAAAAAAATCGCCCACATTATATCTCAGCCTCTTAACGTCTCATCCATCTAAAACATCATCGACGAAAACTTGACGACATGCTTTCTTACCAACGCAGGGGCTCGCCAAAACATTCACCCACAACGGCATCCACTTGGCATCTTATCCATTTATCACCTCGCCAATCTACCAGCAAATCCAACTACCATTTGAACCGCATGCCACCTCACCCACCTACCAGCTGATGCAACTGTCCTCCTTAACACGACTCTCATCTAACACACAAAGGTCCATATACCCTCAACCACCAGCATGTCATGCACCCAACATCCCATCCACCTTCCTCTTCAATCACCGAACAACCATCTACACCACAGATCTAATATCCACCTCATCAAACACTTGCCACTTTATGCTAGTCATTTCTGTCACAGCAGCCATTCTCAAACGACAGCCTGGAAGCCAGCCCCGGACAGTCCATGTCAGCACCCTCATAACTATCAGTAGCGCGGTTATGTTCAACTGGGAAGTGATCTCGCTGTCCCTTACATGTTCCGTATATAGCATACTGCCTTCGTACTTTGCCCCCTCCTTCACAGGCTCAATAGCACGAAGGCAAGGATTCGGCATGTTTTTTGCTGTATCTCTCTGACTTTCTGTGCTTTTCTCTCCTCGAGGAAAAAAAAGTGATTGCCATGATTTGAAGCTGCATCAAACAATGTGGTTTCTTAATTCCACAATATTGTCAGCATCTAATTTTCCTCATTGCCTTCCTAATCATTGGAATTGTTTGTTTCATGGTAATGGGCAGATCCAGCAGTAAAGTTGTTCAGTGTCACCCAGCCTTAGTCCAGACGAGTGTTGTCAGGATGCGTGCAGCAAAAGGAGGATAGCGTTGAATGGAATTGCCATTCTCACAGCTGGAGTACAGATGTTCAATGATGCGCTTTTTACATTGCATGCACACGCACTGATGGACACCATTAGAGCTGATATCCTGCACGTACTTCGCCTAACCTCAATCTTCGCAGCATGAATAAACCAGAAAGCCTTCGGATCCAGGATGCGCCTCCTGCTGTTGTGTAGTTGCCCAAACCGTGGTAATTCACATGCAGTGCTCACTTCCAAATTGGAGCTCAACAGTTGTTCACTGTTGCCTGCTATCTGTCGCTCAGCCAATTTCCAAGCCAGTCTTACACTTGGAAACCCATGCACCTCAACTTTCGTTCAAAAAACGACATTATGTGTCAACGTGTCAAACAGAGTTTGAAGATTTGGGAAACGGGAAAGTCTTGACAGGATCTTCTCCTGCCTTTTGTGTCTCCGTTCGCTCTGTTGAACAATCTTATTATTCCGAGTCTCTTTCTCTCACTCCATACATGTGCAGTTTCTGAATCGCATATGTATCAACGACATTTTCATATTGGTGTCTAATAAAACAGTGTATTGCCAACCAGAATCATTTGCTTGCAGTAACTGTTAACCTCATGTATCCTCTGATTCTTGTAACAATTACGGTGCACTTGTGTCATTTAATTTTGACTTCTCAGGCATTCGATAATGTTTATCTCTATTCACTTTATTTAAACACTTCATACTGCTGAACAGGTGTTTCATGTGTTTAACTGTGTGATCCATCTTTGCTGGATCAATTCTAATTATTTTTTCTATACCTGTAAAAAGGAATTCATTGCATTCTGAAGCGTGTTGTCCATTTCGTGCACAATACTTCAGGTGGACATTTAAGAGAACTAGTCTTTATACAGGTTCATATTGACTAGCTGATATTTCGTACTCTTTCCCTCTATTTCTAAATTCCAGAAAACCACATGTATTCTCAACACTTGGTGTAACATGTCCTTCTTCATTCAGTGATTAGGACTCAGAAATTCTGTGTCTCTCTGCTGTAGTTCCTCTCGATACATTTACACAATTTAGCTGGTCAGATATCCCAGATTCCAAAATAAAATATTCTATGTACCTGCCATTCCCAAGACTGAAGTCACTGTTATCAGTCCGTCCTTCAATACTATTGCCAGGATCTAAGAGCATAATAAGAGCATAAGAACATAAGAACGAAGAGAAGGACTAGGCGATCTGGCCCCTCGAGCCTGCTCCATCATTCAATAAGATCGTGGCAGATCTTTTCGTGGACTCAGCTCCACTTACCCGCCCACTCACCATAGCCCTTAATTCATTTAATGTTCAAAAATGTATCTGTCCTTGCCTTAAAAAAACATTCAATGAGATAGCCTTAACTGCTTCACTGGGCAGGGAATTCCACAGATTCACAACTCGTTGTGTGAAGATGTTCCTCCTCAACTCGTTCCTAAAGCTGCTCCCCCTTAGTTTGAGGCCAATTATTTATTTCACCTGCCAGTGGAAACAACTTCCCTGCTTCTATCTTATCTATTCTCTTCATAATCTTATATGTTTCTCTAAGATCTCTCCTCATTCATCTTGAATTCGAATGAGCATAGCCCCAGTCTACTCAGTCTCTCCTCATAAGCGAGGACTGTCAACTCCGGAATCAACGAAGAGAATCTCCTCTGTACCCCCCTCCCGTGCCAGTATATCCTTTTTGAAGTAAGGAGACCACAATTGCACACTGTACCCTAGGTGTGGCCTCACCAGCATGTTATAGAGCTGCAACATAATCTCGGTGTTTATAAACTCCATCCCTCTGGCAATGAAGGACAAAATTCCATTTGCTTTCTTAAGTACCTGCTGCACCTGCAAATTAACTTTTTGTGCTTCATGCACAATGGCACCCAGGTTCGTCTGCACAGCCGCATGCTGCAATTTTTCAACATTTAAATCATAGTCCATTTCGCTATTATCCAAAATGGATGTCCTCACATTTACCAACATTGTACACTATCTGACAGACCCTTGCCCACTCAATAAGACTATTTATGTCCATTTGCAGCCTTTGATGCGGCACCTTGTCAAATGTCTTCTGGAAATCTAGGTACACCACATCCATAGGTGTCCACCGTGCACGTAACTTTCACCAATAATTCCACCAAGTTAGTCAAACCTGATCTGCCCTTCATGATCCCATGCTGCGTCTTCCCAATGGGACAATTTATATCCAGATATCTCGCCATTTCTTCCTTGATGATAGATTCAAGCACTTTCCCTACTCCAAAAGTTAAGCTAGCCAGCCTATATTTACCCACCTTTTCTCTACCTCCTTTTTTAAACAAACCCAGTAACCTCAAATTGGCCTGGCATTGAAAATTTAAACCAGTTCTATCATCAGCAAAACCGTTAATTTTCCCCTAAGCAAATTGAAAGGCTGATGAAAAGGGCAGCTCTTCCCCTCTTGTAACCCTCCTCCGTTCAAATGTTACATCTGAATCTAATTGCAAAAAGAATTTCCGGTGGTCCTGCACATTCAGCACATAGCAAACGTGGCCTAACAAGCAAAAATTATCTTCCCCTAACGGTCGCTTACTCATTAAACGTTACCAACTCCAGGGCAAAAAATAAACACACACTGTCCAGTGGGTCTGTGCGTGTGTGTGTGCATGCGTGTGTGTGACACAGAGAGACGGAGAGTAATTTCATACGAGGGGACCTGTCATTGTCCTTTCATGTTCTTTCCAGCAATGTGCATACACCGTGAGTGTGCCTGTTGTGTGTAATTGTGATTGCAATCGCACTCTGGCAATTCACCACTCATTCCTACCATCAACCCCGGCACCCTTTATGTCAATTCCTTCTATGCAGATTTATGCCCGTGGAGCATTTTTTGTGGTGTGGATGTGCACCGAGAGATCGTTAAGCTGTGCATCAGTTGCAATGTTAATATGTGGAGATGGGAAATCCGAAAGTGTGCTCACAGGACAGAGACGATGTTTATACTGGGAAGAACACTCTTCCTGTCATATTCTGTCAATGAGCTCTGTAACTGCTAATTCCTTAGAAAAGGAAAACGACATTGTGATTGAACAGCTGGAGGTAAGAAGGAAACTCAAAAAGTAGGAACCCCTGCCCAACGAAAATACAACCATGTTGAAGGGACATAAGCAGTGAGGTTTATCTGAAGAGCTTTGACTACAACTTAGAGGAAAAGCCTGAAATTTATCAGATCTGTTTGCGTTCAAGAGACAATGAGATTGTCTCTCATGCTCACAGATTTCTCACCCTTCATGTGAAAGACTGTATCAAATTGACTTTTTTATGTTATGCACTTCCAATGATTTAAACCCAAGCTAATTTTCCCGATAATGCATTTTATGTGTGTGCTTGTGTTTCAAAAGTAAATGCTTGTTAAATTTTGCATACCCTCCATTTTGAGAAATGAAGGTCAGTGATTTCTATTGATTTTCGTTTCGAATTTACAAGGACACCTGCTTTGTCTCTGCTCTTAATAATCGAAACATTGAAGCGGTTCAAATGTCCTTCTCAGAAACAGGCGCGTCCCTCACAAGAGAAGTGGATAAAAGAGGATTATTTTAACCGCACCTGTCCCCTGTCTGTAACATCCGCTCCGTGACTTGCTGTCCGCCGTCAGCAAAGCTAACAAACCACATCCTGATTCTTAAGGTACGCCCTTCACCCGGAATCTGCAACTCTGCCCTTCAGCTGCACTCTTTGTCTTCTCTGCATCTGGACGTCTCTGCTCTCCCGATTCATCCTCTCTGTCCTGCATCCTCACGTTCAAGTTTCTGCTTTCTCCATGTCAATGCACAGGATACAGTAGCACATTATAAAATGCTGATATGTCCTCAATAGAACTGCTAAATGTAATGTCAACTCGATGTAACATTAAAAGTTTTTTTCTTCCCTCACAGTTAACACAATAACAATATATATCCTGACACGTGATGAATGTGGCCTATCCAAGTGCACCACTCGTTACCTGGTAGCAATGGCATTGGCAGATTTCCTGGTCGTTGTTCTCGATGTGATATTGAGACACATTCCAATTGTTTTTGTAGAACATTTGCTTTTCCTGAAATCCATCCCCGTGTGTAATATCCACGCTGTCCTGCTCCATGCAGCAACTGACTGCTCTGTCTGGTTCACCGTCACTTTCAGCTGTGATCGTTTTGTGTCCATTTGTTTCTCGAAGTTCAAAATTAAATATTGCACAGTAGAAATGGCGGCTGTTGTTTTGGGAACAGTAACTGTACTGAGTTGCTTGATAAACATTTTTTGGTATTTTATGTTAAATGGTGGATATCAGCTGGCCAACGATCCTTGGTTTTGTGACTACTTCTTCGATGTTCTGGAATCTCCAGCGTGGGTAGCAATCGAGTTCCTTCATACCATTATAAATCCGTGCCTGCCTTTTATTCTGATTTTGTTGCTCAATGCTTTCACGGTCAGGCACATTTTAGTGACAAGCAGAGCCCGCAGGAGACTCCAAGCTCACAGCGGTGGGGACAGTTCAAGAGATCCAGAGATGGCAAGTCGAAAAAAATCCATCACCTTACTTCTTGTTATTTCAGCCAATTTCATTTTGTTATGGTCAGTTTTGATGGTGTTTTCGATCTGGACGCGAATGTCTTACTTGGGGTTTGAAGCTATCTATCTCCACTGGTTTGTTCAGGAATTGGGTTTCATGTTGCAGCAACTGAGTTGCTGTACAAACACTTGTATTTATGCTGTGACTCAGACTAAATTCAGAGAACAGTTTCGAAAGGTGCTTCAATATCCAGTAATTCAAGTTAGTCAATTAATTCAATGAGAAGAACTCAATCAGAGAGTGTTCAGAATGTTCTTATTTTATTTCGCAACGCCAGTGCAAACATTTGGCGGGGGCGGAGGGGGGGGGGGGGGAGGGGGGGGGAGGGGTGGGGGTTGCAGGGGAGTGGACTGTGTACATGTAAATGGATCACGTGTGTTATTATTCTGATAATTCAATGAGCAAATATCACTATTGATTCAAATGTTGGCTGTTGTCAGCTAATTTAGAGTGTCGAGGGACTCTCAACTTGGCTATAGAGCAGGAGCTTCTCACTATTTTACAACGGTGAAAGGACTGTTGCTGTCATTTTCGTGAAGGGAACTGTCACTCTTATAAGAAGGTAGCCTGACCTCGCAATGATTACTGTGCTAGGCGTCTGTCACGGCAGTAATAGAGATAGGATACAGTAAGATGGCACTCAGATGGGTGGAGGAGCAAAGTGTGCAGAGGACGCTGAAAGTCTGCAAAGGGATATAGATAATCTAAGTGAGTGGGCAAAAGTCTGGTAGATGGAGTACTATGTTGGTAAATGTGAGGTAATCCATTTTGGTAGGAATAACCGCAAAATGGACTATTATTAAATTGTAAAATATTGCAGCATGCTGCTGTGTAGAGGGACCTGGGTGTCCTTGTGGAGGAATCTCAAGGAGTTGGTTGGCAGGTGCAGCAGGTAATTATGAAGGCAAATGGAATTTTGTTTTTCATTGCTCGAGGGATGTAGTTTAGAAACAGCGAGATTGTGTTGTCGCTGTATAAGGTGCTGGTGTGGTCACACCTGGAGGGCTGTGTACAGTTTTGGTCTCCTTACTTGGGAAAGGATATAGTGGCACTGGAGGGGGTGCAGATGAGATTCACTAGCTTGATTCCGGAGTTGAGAGCGTATGGCTTATGAGGAGAGACTGAGTCGACTGGGGCTATACTCATTGGAATTCAGAAGAATGAGGGGAGATCTTATAGAAACATACAAGATTATGAAGGGAATAGATAAGATAGAAGCAGGGAACTTGTTCCACTGGCGGGTGAAACTAGAACTAGGGGGCATAGCCTCAAAATAAGGGGAAGCTGATTTAGGACTGAGTTGAGGAGGAATTTCTTCACACAAAGGGTTGTGAATCTTTGGAATTCCCTGCCCAGTGAAGCAGTTGAGGCTACATCATTGAATGTTTTTAAGGCAAGGATAGATATATTTTTGAACAGTAAAGGAATTAAGGGTTATGGTGAGCGGGCGGGTAAGTGGAGCTGAGTCCACAAAAAGATCAGCCATGATCTTATTGAATGGCAGAGCAGGCTCGAGGGGCCAGGTGGCCTACTCCTGCTCCTCGATCTTTTGTTCTCATGCTCTTAAACATTGTTACAGAACAGGGGCCTTTCGGTATTTTTAATGGGTTCGGGTGACTGTTAATACCGTGTCACAACAGAGGCTCTCAGTATTCTAATGTTGTCAGGTGATTGTCCCGATGGCAATTGAGTCTTGGGGCTGTCATTGTAGCTAAATTAAAGGAATGGTGTCACTGTGAATGCGTTTAAAAATTCGGGGCCTTTCAAAGTTGTTAGCGAAGGAGGATGTTGCCAATTTGGCTGGATAATGGGGATATTGTTGCTATGGTTACACGGCAGGGGGCTGTCACTGTAGTATTGCGGTTGTCGGGGTGTTGCAATCCATGGCACTTTAATCATTGAAACAGCGTTGCGGGATTGTTGTTATTCACAGAGCGCATGAGGTCTTCCACTCTTGTCACAGATTGTGAACGTGTTTCACCATGTGCACAGATTTTGCAGGATCTCAACATGATAATAGAGTTTGGAGAATGTCACTATGGTAATAGAGACAATATCTGCCATTACACCAATGAATTTGAGCACCTGTCAGATGTGTTACAGGGCCAAAGCTTGCCACCCAAATAATGGATTGGGACGACTATTATGTGGTATCAAACCGTGGGACTGATATACACTGCATGCATGAAACTTAACTGTCGATTGTGGTACAAAACGAATCGTCTATCACTCTCGTAACACATTATACGGTGCTGTCACTATGGTAATAATTTTGCGAACTTTCTACCAGATTACAGAGGCTGGAGGATATCACTATTTTGATGGTATATGGAATGGGGAATATGACCATGCTTCAAGAGCTGAGCAGTTACCAGTAATCTCACGATGTGGGGCGATAGACAATATAGTGAAACAGGCGGACGTTTGCCATGATAGAAATGCTATGCATACACGTGTGCATGTGCGTGTCGATGTGTGTGTTTGGCTGTATGTGCATGTGTGTATTGGAAATTGTCACAGAGATTACCGACTCCGTTTAATCCCAAGATGGTAATACATGGGTTGGCCACAGAGCTCTGGGGCTCTCACGGAATAACAGAAGACCCATAACACCGTGTGGCTGAGTTTGTATAACAGTTATTATCGAAAGAGAGATGGGGTGCTTTCACTAATAGAATGAATGTGTTGAGCGGGATGTGTCATTACATTCACAGGGTGGGGAGGAAATGTCACGTTATTAAATTGATGGAGCTATGGAACACTCACTAATGTTACAGAGCCTGTGGTGGGGATGGGGGGTGGGGGGTGCGGGGGCGGGGGGAGGGGGGTGGGCATGATGAGCTCGGAGGTGCGATGATGCTCTCATTATTTTAAGATGCTGGGTCAGGATGCACCAGTAACTAGGATATGACCGTCCCCAGCCAGCAGGTGTCACAGACTGTTTGCAAGTCATTTTAAATTAATTTATTATGTTTGCATTATTTATGATGAAGCACAGCTTTGAAAGGCCACAAATTTTTAAAAAACACATTTAAATCAAAATAATCAATATTTATGAATCTCCTTTGAGACCAGGCACGCTGCTGTTATCGATCAATGATTCTCAATATTAAGCTAAGGCGACTAAAATGCAAAGAAAATTGTCATGAAGAATTAACAAGTGAACCACACGAAATTCCGCTGCACAAAATGATCGTGCCAGCTATCTCTGTCTTCAACTTTTCGAATGACAGTCATTTCCTTCATTTGTCCCTCTGTACCTCCTAACGCCTGGAATGCAAGGCAGCTGTGTGACAGCTTGCAAGCAAGGACCACCAAATATTATGTTTTATACAGTCTTTTTTGGAGATCGTAGCTAAATTATGCTCGTCCCAATATCACATATTATGATCAAATTGCACCAATGGTTCCAATGACGTTACACCTCCCCCAACGCCCGAAAACAATGCTCCCACACATACACACACACACACCCTATACGCACCAGCTGTTTCTTCATCCTGGCTATAGGACTCATTTGAGAATGCCTAAATGTTCCGAGAATATCTTAAGCAGTGCCACGGCGCCAGGAAGTTTCCAGAAATTAGTTCATGAATGTTTGTTGAATCTTCCCTTGGCAGTTCAATCGTTGTGAGATTATATTTCACCCCTTTCCCTCACCCCCTAATACCCCCGGGCCTTCTGTTATGACTGCAGATGTTTGTTTATATTGCTGAGAGTGAGCAAGAGGGAAAGAGAGAGGTGGAGGGATGAGAGGAGAGAGGAGGGGTGAAGGAGATGAGGGAGAGAGAGAGGATGAGAGAGAGGAGAGAGAGGTGAGAGAAAACGGGAGAGAGAGACGGGGAATTCATTTCGTTCCCATTAGTTCCATGGACATCCGATGCATCATGAGAAGAACAAATATTATGTAAGGTTCCTACTAAATGTAAAATGCATTATCGATCTTAGCTTCTCTAAACAGCTGCTTCAGCTGGAAACATCATATCCACGATTACCCATTAGGATCCTGGCTGATCTTGTTACACTTTCAACTGCAGTAGAGAGAGGTGTTGCTTCTCAGCTGCGCCTCATAACAGAACTCGTCCATTCCAGGTATCAACTGAGCTAATCTTTCTGTGGACTCCTTCCTGTTCATTGAAATGTTTCTACAGAGAACGAGCCCAATCTTGTAGTGTTCCAGATATGTTCTCGCAAATTCCCTGCACAAATTAATCAGATCCTCAATTTTATTTTTTTGAAGAACCCATTGAAATAAATACGCCAGCGGCTGCACGACGGGAAATAGCATCGGTACTACATTTTCCGAATGACGTTCCCCTGATAAGCTTATCCCAAGATGTAACGTGTGGAAGTACCTTCTTAAAATGAAGCAGTTCAGAGAACATATTCTTGCAATCGTCGGGTTTGCGTGCCCAAGGCCAGGAGTCCCAGGCCTGGGGTACATGAGTCCACTGCTGCTCTAGAGGTACTGGGAGTCCATGGTCGAGGGAGAGATAGCAGGGTTGGAGGGATGCTGGGTGAGAGGGTGAAATCAGAATATGGGAGAGAGTTGAAAGTCGGTTGTGTAGGTAGGAGAGGTAGAGATGGGGGTTTGGGGGAGAGAGAGGAGAGTTTGATCGTGTGGGTGAGAGACGAGAGCTGGGATAGTGATGGGAAGGAGGGAGAATGAGTGTGCGGCACAGAGATACAGGTTGTAGGCAACATGAGAAAGAGGATGGGTTTGCAGACCCAAGTTGGAAGTGGGAGGGTAAGGCGCGAATGTGAGTGGAATGGATACATTAGAATGTTGTTGGGAGAGAGAAGTTTGAGTGTGAACGGCAGAGCGGGTTGAGTGGGTGGATGAGAGAGAGTGGGAGAGAGGAATAGGAAGGGAAAAGAGAGGGGGAGAGATTAAGGTCTGCCCAGTACTGTGGGTTGGGAAGACCGAGATGTGCGAGCGGGTATGGGAGAGAGAAGGGCGCGTGTGGGTGAGAGAGAAAGTGGGGGTGGGCGGTTGAGTAAGAATTCTGATTGTGAGAGTTTGTGGGTATGTGAGAAAGACTCATGGGTGAGTATATATGAGTGTGTGTGAGCAACAGAGAATGTGTGTGTGTGTGCGTGTGTGTGAGAGAGAGAAATTTAGGGAGATTTCAGATGGGAGGGATCGAGATAGCTGAGATTGTGGGTGTGTGCTTAAAAAGAAGAGAGGTAGGAATGTGTGCGTGTGAGAGAGGTGGAAGGCTGGATTAGTGAGAGAGGGAGAGTTGCATGTGTCAGGCATAGCTGGAAACTGACTAAGTGTATGTTACTGTTAGAGAATGGTCCCTTCTCTTTTGAGCTTCTTTTGCTTGTGAGCATCTGTGTGTGTGAATATGCTTGATATCAGAAATTATGCTTAATCACCTCAAAAACCTCCCATGTGTTCACGTGTAAAGACTGAAATCGGGCAGCTGTTCAGACCGCTGCCAGCTGCAGCCCGGCAAATGGAGCCTTGCCCTTCTCTGCAAAAGAATATTCAGGCGTCAACTTAAACGGACTCGATGCAGCTTGAAACAACAAACTGATGTGCATTACTGTTTGGCTTCGAAATAAAAACCAAATTCAATTTATCAATTTGCTTCACCAGGCCAATTTTCATAGTTTGCAATTCACTGCATTAAAGAAAAACCTTTCGTGTAAAGCCAGTGGACACAGACATCTGCAGTCATACGTAAAACCATATTGTAATTAAGTGTGTTTGCAAACCATTAAGCACTTAATTTAAGAAAAGTTGGGGTATGGATGTTCTAAGTCACGAATCATGTTGACATTGGATATATATCTGTTGAACTGTGGTAACTGAGGGAGATTAATTCAACAAAGGTTCTGTTTGTGAATCAGCGTCTGCAAGGAGAAACTATTAAATTTTGCTGCGTGTCAGGAATTTTCTAGGTAAACATTAATTTTGAAAAGAGGAGAGAATAAACGCCTGAGATAAATAAAAATTGAGGAATCCAGAATCAAAATGCAGCTCAGTGATTCAGTGAGTGTGTCCTTACAATATATTTGGACGGGATAGAAAACAAGAATTTTAGAGATGGTCCAGTGCCCCGAGTTGTTGTCATTTATTATTTTTTTATTTATTTGCACTGGTTTTTCCTCAACATCCATTTTGGATAACTGCAGCCTGAACGCGACAAGGTGCGGGTTACCCGGAAATGTGCTTCCACTCCCCATCATTTGCAGTGTTTCAGCGCTGATCCCTTTTGGATTTCTGATTGTGAATTAATTCGCTGATCTAACCGGTTGAACAACTGTTCCAGTTGTGGTGGTTATGCGATAAAATTTTGTTTGCAAAAAATATGCACGTGAGTGGGCATTTCAGTAAACTGCCTCGAAGTGTGAATGCTAGATGGCAATTATCCTCCCCAGTGATGGACAACCGATTTTCTACACACAAATTTGCTTTGGTTAATTTGAAGGTGTGCCTCATGTCCTTCCTGTTGATTGCATCTCCTGCACCATGTGCTCCAGGTGGAATCGACAGCCGATGCACAATTAAAAAAAAACACACACACCTCGACTTCCAGCACATATTTGCGAATGCATTCTGACCTCCACAAAGTGGAATTTAACCCTGTTTCTTGTGTGACACGCAAAACTTTCCCCACTTTCACTTCTAAAGATTGAAGCCATGCATCAGTTCTGTTCACTGGCAGCTGCAGGCCGGTTGTTGGAGCAACTTAGAGACCATTTCGGAGAGTATTGCTTTGCAGCTGGAGTGACGTTTCGCCATCATGCGTAAGGATAGCAGATTGTTTTTTGTCCTTAAACTCACCAATATTAAGAGCATTTAAATGGTTATTGGATAAACATATGGACGATATTGGAATAGTGTAGGTTAGATGGGCTTTAGATTGGTCTCACAGGTCGGCCCAACATCGAGGGCCGAAGGGCCTGTACTGCGCTGTAATGTTCTATGTTCTATGTATGTTAGTGCGCCAGATCTGTTAAGAAAACGCAATCTGTTTTGAATTGAAATGATATTTCACGATCTGCCATGGTGGAATTGCAGCCCTGTTCCGAGACAGTTGCCCAGCAGTTTTTGGAGTTTCATGCCAGTGACAATACGACAACCTCTGGCAGCTTCTGTGAAAATGCCGAATCCACCTGCCTGATCACCTTATAAATACTGACACAATTTCCCAGGAATACAGTTTGAATACTGACACAGTCCGCAGAGACATTAAACGCCATTGCACACATGCAAGAATTCGCTGCAAAAACTTATAAACTCCTCTACCATGTCATTTATCATAGAATCATAGATGACGACAGTGCAGAATGAGGCCACTCGTCCCATCGCGTCTGCACCGACCACAATCCCACGCAGGCCGTATCAGCATAACCATCAGCCTTTACATACGGAGATGTTGCTTGAGGATTCCCCATAAATTTTGACACTACCCACAATATGCTGACATAGGTTAGAAGAGGGAAGGGGTAATGAAAAGAGAATATAGGGAGTTAGGTAGACAGTTGGGAACAAGGAACGCAAAGGTAGTAATCTCAGCATTGCTGCCTGTGCCACGGGAAAGTGAGAGCAGGAATGGAGTGAGGTGGAGGATGAATGCGTGGCTAAGGGACTGGAGCAGGGGGCAGGGATTCAGGTTCCTGGATCATTGGGACCTCTTGAGGGGGAGGTGTGACGTGTACAGAAAAGACGGGTGGCACTTGAATCCCAGGGGGACCAATATCCTGGCAGGAAGATTGGCTAAGGCTACTGAGGAGACTTTGAACTACAAAGATTGGGGGGAAGGAATCATGATGAGGTGGCTGAGAGTGAGGAGGTGAGCCCGGAAATAGAGAAAGATTGTACACATTGTAAGAGGGAGAATTGACGGGTGATAAAGAAGGGGAGACCTAAGACCAAATGTTTGAGATGTGTCTATTTTAACGCCAGGAGTGTAGTGAATAAAGTGGATGAGCTTAGAGTGTGGATTGAAGTAGCCATTTTCCAAAGCCATATTTTTATTTCTATCTCATCAATATTCACCCCATTAAACATATTCATTTATTGAACTGATTGGCACCATTCATAACGTGCCCACATTGCAGAGGGGAACACCCGAATGGACATTCGTTTAAATCCCCCTCTGCACAGCTGAGAGACCTTAAATTCGAATTTGACAGAAGATCCTTATTCTGCCCAGCAACAGCACGAAGCTGCATTTTAAAACGGGCCTTGGCCAGAAGATCGGGATATCTGCGAGTCAAGACCTGGCAGTGGGATATATGGCACAACTGTACTGTAAATATAATATTATGGGAATAAAATGGCCAAGGCAGGCAAAGAACCTTAATAAACCAGGATAAAAAGAATAAAAGATTAGATTAAATCCCCCTACACACAGCAGGACAAAATGACATTAACATCTAATCTCGCAAGCATAGAATACAGACATAAACATCGGAGGTCGATTTAGATAAGGGGACACGTCGAGAGGATAATGGGGAACACATTAAAACACCGGGGCAAGAAAAGACAGCCCCATTAACACGGACACACACCATACAGATGCAAATTGACAAAGTCTACCAGGGAACTTCCTGACCGGATAGGATACATATTCTTCGTGTTAATCTGTTCGAATCGAAACTGCCCGCCAAATCTTCAGGGCGGCAATTAAAGAATCCCGCCACTTTTTAGGTATTGTAAAATGTATGAGCAAATGTTCCCGGTCGAATTTGGATTCCTATGAATATCGAGAGCGAATGTGTAACTATTGAGATCAACGTGGCCAAGCCACTGTTTCTGAGCTGGCTTCGCGGTCTCCCTGGGATCACAATAATTGTACAATAAAGAAAAACCCTTTGAACCTTGCCTTGAGACTCGACCTCCTTGAATGCACTGGTACAAGGGATTTTTCCCTACAACAAATGGCGTAGTCGGCAGGATTTGATATCTGACTTCTGACTGTTTACCACGGTCTGGAAGCCGGGATCAAATTTAAACGAATCTGAAAAAATTCCAGCGCAGCCAAGGGCGAGTACAAGTCTCCGTTCAAAGTGAGGTACGTTTAAGGGTTAGGGCTTGTCCATTTTAAATATTGTCTTGTAGAACTGTATAATCTTGCCCAAGTTTTTTTAATTGAAACAGAATACTGCACTAAAGAGGTATAGGTCAGAACGATCGCGTGGAAGAAGGTAAGTAACTTTAATAGAAATAGAGGACCAGAGGTAAAGATAACAGGTTTTGGGCTATTTGATAACGGGAATAAGGAATTAAGACTAATATAAAGATAAGAACCGCATGCAGAACTAATTGGTGTAACCAAGCCAGGATTGAAAACGAAACGGCTGTCTGTGCCAAGGCAATAGGACAAGGGAGTGCTTGACTCAAAGTGCCCTACCCTAAACTGGACGTTAAGAGGAGAAATCTCCCATGCTAAGGTTGGGGTTTGAAGCGGGCGCTAAGAGGCACAGGCACTCAGGGGACAAGGCACGGACAGTTTAAATGGGTAACAACACAGACTCTGAAGGGACGAACAACCTCAGAGTCGATACAGTTACTAATTATAACAGGGGCTTTGATAACAGATACATATGTGTAAGTGTTGAGGAAGAGGGCACCCGATCCATCCTGACCAAGAGAAACGACGACGGAGAATCGACTCGGGACCCGGGCGGAGTTTGATAACCTTGTTCGTCTGTCGGGAACACCACAGTCCATAGCAGGGTACCAGGGAGCTGAAACTCCCTTTTTGGGGTAACGGATCAACCTTGCTAGTGGAGGTGGTGGCCAAGCGGGAGGCGTTGCACTTAAAGGAGCTGGGGACAGGGGCCGACAAGCCCACTAAAGACCAGCACACATCCCAATAAGGCAACACAAAATAGACCAAGCGTGAGGTGTCAAGAATAGTTGGGGGAGCACAGGGGCAGAGACCCACTGGTACCCCACTACGAGACCCGACAGCAATACAGACGGTGCTGGAGCAGTATCAGTGACAAGGAGATAAGAGAGAGAGAGAGAGTTGGGGCCCTTTTACTGTTGGAACCAGCATACGGGGGTTGCAGGACTGCGAGAAAGAAAAATGGCAGACCACGTTATTACATAGAACATAGAACAGTACAGCACAGAACAGGCCCTTCGGCCCACGATGTTGTGCCGAGCTTTATCTGAAACCAAGATCAAGCTATCCCACTCCCTATCATCCTGGTGTGCTCCATGTGCCTATCCAATAACCGCTTAAATGTTTCTAAAGTGTCTGACTCCACTATCACTGCAGACAGTCCATTCCACACCCTAACCACTCTCTGCGTAAAGAACCTACCTCTGATATCCGTCCTGTATCTCCCACCACGAACCCTATGGTTATGCCCCCTTGTAATAGCTCCATCCACCCGAGGAAATAGTCTTTGAACGTTCACTCTATCTATCCCCTTCATCATTTTATACACCTCTATTAAGTCTCCCCTCAGCCTCCTCCGCTCCAGAGAGAACAGCCCTCGCTCCCTCAACCTTTCCTCATATGACCTACCCTCCAAACCAGGCAGCATCCTGGTAAATCTCCTCTGCACTCTTTCCAGCGCTTCCACATCCTTCTTATAGTGAGGTGACCAGAAATGCACACAATATTCCAAATGTGGTCTCACCAAGGTCCTGTACAGTTGCAGCATAACCCCACGGCTCTTAAACTCCAACCCCCTGTTAATAAAAGCTAACACACTATAGGCCTTCTTCACAGCTCTATCCACTTGACTGGCAACCTTTAGAGATCTGTGGATATGGACCCCAAGATCTCTCTGTTCCTCCACAGTCTTCAGAACCCTACATTTGACCCTGTAATCCACATTTAAATTAGTCCTACCAAAATGAATCACCTCACATTTATCAGGGTTAAACTCCATTTGCCATTTTTCAGCCCAGCTTTGCATCCTATCTATGTCTCTTTGCAGCCTACAACAGCCCTCCACCTCATCCACTACTCCACCAATCTTGGTGTCATCAGCAAATTTACTGATCCACCCTTCAGCCCCCTCCTCTAAGTCATTAATAAAAATCACAAAGAGCAGAGGACCAAGCACTGATCACTGCGGCACACCGCTAGCAACCTGCCTCCAGTCCGAAAATTTTCCATCGACCACCACCCTCTGTTATTGAGGGAGAAACTGCAGGAGCTCTCATTTTTAAGTATCTGTTAGCCAGAGAAGCGATTGTTGCAAAGATGAAACGGAATGGGTGGAACGCATCACAAACTTTGGAAGATCAGAGAAAGTGGGTAGACGGAGTTAAACGGGACAAAACAAAAGTAATGGGAGTAATGTTGGTGACCCAGTTAGCTGGACGAATTGAGAAGGTAAATGCCTCTATGGAGGAGAGACACCAAGAGTCAGAACAAATTAAGGTATTGCAGGAGAGAGTAAGGGAATTAGAATACAGAAACCACACTGCGGAGATAACGCAGAGATCAGAGGAAACGGACCCTCGGCCCTCATACGAGTCACTGCAGAAACATGCAACCGCTCTAGTATCAGAAGGGGACATAAAAATTATAAGCTAGCGCCAGTCACCAGAGGAGGGACGTTAGCACAACCAAAAGCAACCGATAAGCCTTTTACCCCAGGGAAAAGGCAGCAGATTATGGCATCCCTGGGGAAGTTAACACCCAGAATCGCAAACCTGGGATTGTGGGGCGAATTAGATTCACCCTGGGTAGGGCACCAGTTACATTTAAGTGACACACACCAGCTGGTCAGGGCAGCCTGTCCAGCGGATAAATGGGGGTTGGTGGCAGGAGGGCCAGCGACCCAAGCAGCACAGGAGTATAATGGAGGAACGTGGACATATGCCGTTCCTACAACGGCTGAGATAGACGACCAGCAGGCACCCTTCACATTATTTAAGACCGAAATCCAACGGGCCTTAGGGAACTCCCCCACTAATTGGAGCAGGATCACAAATACTAAACAAGGACACGGGGAAAGTGCATCGGAATTTGGAGAGAGATTATTCCAGGTATATAGGCAGTGTTCAGGACAGGACAATGTGGATAGGAGAGACAGGGCTTTTATCCAGGCATTCAAGGACGGGCTATCAGAGGTACACCAAGAAATCCTTAAGATGGGGGTGATAGCATCCCAAGACTACGACGAGCTAGTCGACTGGGCTAACGGGATAAAAGAAGGGAAGGTTGCCCAGACAAAGCCCAGACGAGAGAGAACTGGAACCCCCCCATAACGGAGATAAGGGGAGAACCGGGCTCAGCTGCTACACGTGTGGCCAGCCAGGGCATATGGCTAGATTCTGCAGGGGAGCATCATTCAAAAGGAAACCCGAGAATGGCGGGCCCCACTGCCACAGGGCAGGGCACACTGAGGCAACGTGTTGGGGGAAATATGGGAGACCCCAAGACAACTATAGACCAACCCCGGGGGCACCACATTCCCGGAATCCACTAGGGTGACGAGAAGAGACCCCAAACCAGGGAGATGGGAGACAGGAGAGAATTAGTGTAGCCACGCCTACAACACTGGTCGAAATCTCACAACCCGTAGCTCCCATCCAAAACAGGGAAGAGGAGGAGAGAATATATGAAGAAGCCTTGGTAGGGGGTAGGGAATGCCACATGTTAGTAGATACGGGAGCAGCCATATCAATTACAAACCTACCCCTGCCACTGACCAAGAAAAGAATACACATAACCGGGGTAGCGGGAGAGAGAATACCCGCCTATCTTAGCGAGACCGCGCTAGTAGAAATCAACCACAAGTATATTCCAATGCAATTTTACGTATGTCAGAATAATGAGGGCACAATCATGGGGAACGATTTAATGAGGGAATACCAGGTGCTGATAGATTGTGGGAAAGGGAAACTAATTTGGCCACAACCTGACGGTAGGAAGACCGGAATAGGGACATTAGCTAGCCACCTGGGGACGGTTGGGGTAGCCACCATTGTGGCCCGAGATTGGGATCAGGAAAAAGAAGGGTTCGAAGGCATCTGCGCTTCCATTCCCGAAGCCTGGGCTGGGACGAAATTAGATACCGGACTAAACGACACAGAAGCGATAAAAGTCCCAGGACCGGAACACAAGCCCCACCGACAATACCCTATCAAGAGAGAAGCGCAAGGGGCAGTGGTAGAAATAGTCAAGGGTTTAATAGAAAAGGGAATCCTCAGGGAAACCACCAGTACCACCAATTCCGCCACATGGCCAGTTACAAAACCTGACGGGAGCTACCGGCTCACCATCGGTTACACAGGGTTGAACAAGGTAACACCTAAATTACACCCCATTGTGGCAAACCCCTCGACTATTTTAAACGGATTGGCACAAGACCACAACATTTTCACGGTGCTAGATATAGCAAATGGGTTTTGGTCCCTTCCACTGGACACAGAATCCCAAAACAAATTCGCCTTCAATTTGGGAGAGAAACATTATACATGAACTCGCCTCCCACAGGGATTTCATAACAGTCCTGCCATATTTCACAGAACAATGAGCGATATCCTGAGTAGGGTGAAATTGCATGAGGACAATACGGTCCTCCAGTATGTGGACGATGTGTTAATAGCGTCCAAAACAGAGGAAGGGCACAAGGCAGCCATGTATGCAGTACTAGAAGGATTGGCAAAAGCCGGGCTGAATGTCAGCCCACATAAGGCACAAATTGCAAAACCCCAGGTCCTGTACTTAGGACACCTAATTTCCCAGGGAATTAAAGAAATGCCCGCAGATCGCAAAACCGCGATTAAAGAAATGCCGCGACCAGTTACAGTAAGAGGGGTCCGAAAAGTTTTAGGACTATTCAATTACAGTAGGAGTTTTATCCCTGACTTCGCAAGAATCGCGGAGCCAATTCAGAGACTAGTGAAGGGAGGAAAGCCAGCCTTGGAAAGTATAGAGTGGGGACAAGAGCAAGAGACAGCATATGCAGAGTTGAAAGCTCGGTTAATTTCAGCCCCAGGGCTGGAACTGCCGGATGGAAGCAAGAAGTTCCACATCTTCTGTGATAACCAGGACGGCTTCTATTCTGCCGTAGTGGCACAGACTCATGGAGATAGAAAGAGACCCGTAGGGTATTAGTCAACGGCTGAGGGACCAGTAGTCACCGGGATGTCCAGGTGCATAGCCGCCCTAGATTGTGCAGCATGGGCTGTGAGGATAAGTGAGCCCATTGTCATGACAGGAGCTATCGTGCTACACACAAAACATATATTGGTAGAAACGCTAAACACGGGAAAACTCAAAAGAGTCTCGAATAGAAGGAGGGCAAGATGGGAGGCCACACTCCTACCACCTAACAAGTCAGTCACCATCATTAGGGACACGGGAGAAAACCCCGCGGAAGGGATTTTGGATATTGGGGAAGTGCACAGCTGTGGAGAAATTGACGAAGATGGCAAGGAAGGAAATATTAGAGACGAACCCCTTCCAACAGCAGATAAGACCTTCTATGTGGATGGGTACCGCAAATATGTATCCGGATTACCAAGGACAGGGTGGGCAGTAGTAGACCAGAACCTGGAAACCCTAGAATCAGGACGGATCGACGGGGGTCAGTCCGCTCAGGTCGCAGAATTAGTTGCCCTCACCCAAGCCTTAAGATTAGCAGCAGGGAAAACAGTAAATGTGTATACAGACAGCCAATACGCGTTTGGTGTGGTCCATGATTACATGTCCGCATGGGGGAGAAGGGGGTTCATTACTACAGGACGTACCCCCATTAAACACCAACAGCAGATAAGGGCGCTGCTAGCAGCTAGTGAACAGCCTACAGAGGCCACAGTAATTAAAATAAAAGCCCACCAGCGGGAACCCGGAAGGGACACCCCGGGGTGGATTCATTTCAAAGGGAATCAAGCTGCAGACACAGCGGCACAGCAAGCACTAGAAAACAGCGACATTAAAAGCCTGCCCCTTGCAGCGATAGTGGTAGAACCGGAAGAAATTGACATACAGAAATTACATGGGGACATTCCCCAACAAGAATGAGATAGATGGGAGGAGCTGGGCGCAGTTAAAGGGACTGACGGGGTGTGGAGAAAAGATAACCGGGTATTGGCACCAGGATGTATTCAGAACCCATTACTGGAACGACACTACGGACTTCCCCATACAGGCAGGGATGCAATGATACAGAGCCTGGGGAGAGAGTGGTGGTGGAAAGGATTGGGACGGGATGTGGCCCCATACTGCCGCAGATGCACTATATGTGCACAGCACAACCCCGGGAAGCCCATAAAGGAAATGATGGGACACCAACCCAGACCAAAGGGACCCTGGGAACAGATACAAATGGACTTCATAGGACCATTGCCCCCCTCTCACGTAAAAACATACTGCCTGGTAATAGTAGATCAATTCACCAGGTGGGTCGAAACATTCCCCACAACCAATTGTACAGCCCTAACGGTAGCCAGGATTTTGGCAGAAGAAGTCATTCCCCGATGGGGGATACGAATTCAAGTTGATTCGGACCAGGGAACACATTTCACAGGAAAGGTTATGAAAACCATTTGCCAACTATTAGGAAGAAAACAGAAAATTCACATCCCCTATCACCCACAAAGTTCCGGGATGGTGGAGAGGATGAATCGGACTCTAAAAATAACCATGGCAAAAGCAATGCAATCCTCAGGTAGAAATTGGACAGAAGTCCTACCTGCAGTTCTGGTGAGGCTTAGGGCGACCACAAATCAAACTACCGGCTTGACTCCATACGAGCTGATGACCGGGCGAGCAATGCACTTACCCGAAAACATTATTACAGATCTGGACAGATGTGGGTCCGATAAAGGATAAGATCCGTCAATACATCCGAGACCTTAGCACCCAATTGAAGGGGATGCGCCGGTCCGTAATTTTTAATCAGGCACAGGTCGATACAGAGGAGAACTCAGAAATATTACCAGAGGTCCCAAAAGCCGGGAGCCGGGTATTAACAAAAGTGCTTCCTGCAAAACCAGGATTTGCCCCAAGATGGCACGGACCTTACGAGGTCATTATTAGCGGAGATACCTGTGCCTGTATAGATATAAGGGGACAGGGGGTCTGGAAACATTAGACCCAATTAAAGCTGTATGAAGACAAATGAACGAAAGATACCGTTTTCGTTCGTTCAAATTCCACAGGCACCAGGACCAGATCTACTATCAAGACGTCGGAACAAACTACTTTTAATTTAATTGCCTGTTTATTTTCTGTATATACTATAACTGTAAAAATACTGTTGTAAAAAAAAACGGTATGGGAATAGGGACATATTTGATAATAACCATGACCATTGTAAATACGCTCCAACACATGGGGGTTAGGGGAGCAGAACCACCAATCATGGAAGGAAACCTATTCCTGAAAACACACATCCAGATCTATGGGAATAGGATCGCTTGTTACCCTTCAGCGTGATCAGTAAACTCCCTATTCATCGCAACACCAGGGTGGCTCCCACAAGAGTTATTCACTATTGACACATCGGGGGCACCATGCAAGGAACATATTGGGTACTTTAAACAAGGGATACAAGGAAGGTGTGTAGCGCTCACTGAGCCGGGAATTCTAGGGGGGATGGGACCCCAACGGGAGGAGACACATGGGAACTACCCACAATGATTTAAGGGAGAGGGATGGCGGTGCGTGCATGCTTTTGTCCCTAAAAATGATTCATGCACTGAGGCACATTGTGCTCTCCAGGAGTGCTGGGTCTGGGAAGGACACTTCACCTGTGACTGCAAGCAACAAAAATGCAATGCAGTCACCGCGGGTAGGCAGCTTATGTGTGGCAAGTGCAACGGCACCCACGTAAGCTCAGCCTCGGGGACATACCCATTTGATTCTCACCAAGGGGTACAATCAAGTGGACAGTCCCGGGGGAGGGAAGGTTCCACAACATGGCACCATGTGGTCAGACGACCCCGGGGTAATGCATGTTATCGGGTTAAAGAAGGTTATGTGTTTTTATTCAAAAATGTATACATGACGGCCACAGACAGGCCTCCAAGGTTCTTTTTCGTAGGAACAATCAGACCTCTCACGGTTCTGTGCCCAAGCGAAGGGCATGTCCAGAACGCATAGTGACCAGGGCCATCAGCGCAGAATTCTGTGCCGACTGGCAGGCCCCTGTCACATTAGGATCTTCTTTGGGGTATGGATTTCTGGGGACACTATCCCTAGGGGGCGCCGCAGGGGCGATCAGTGCCAGTAATAGGAATTTCTTCATATGTGGACTTACCATCTTAGGAAACAACACCCTACGGCACTGGGTGCAATTGACCAAGAGCTCGCAGAACTCAGACTATACACACAGCAAACGAGATATGCAGTAGACTATCAGCAAGCCAGACAAGGAGGGGTATGCACCATCATCAGAGGAAAATACATCACATATGTACACGACGAGACATTAAACATAACAGCAGCCATGTCCGGGATACAAAAGCAATTGGATAGCTTTAAACAGGGATTTACAGGGACTGATGGGTGGTTAGGGTAGCTGTTTAACACAGTTTGGGGAGCATGTATTATGAAGGGATTAATTTTAGTAGTAGCCATCCTGTTCACACTCTGCCTGGGCCTAACCTGTATTAAAATTATATCTGCAAATATTGCATCAAGAATGCTACCCACTGCCAGTATCCAGATGCAAGAATTTAACCACACCATCGAGGAAGAGGAACAACGGCAAGGACGACATCTGTACAGGTCACTGTACCTCTGAAGATCGTTCATGGGGGGTCAGCCATGAATGGGACCCCCTGGACGAGAGGAGGGACTGAAGTAGGCCATTTTCCAAAGCCATATTTTTATTACGATCTCATCAATATTCACCTCATTAAACATATTCATTTATTGGACTGATTGGCACCATTCATAACGTGCCCACAATGCAGAGCGGAAAACCCGAATGGACAGTCGTTTAAATCCCCCTCTGCACAGCTGAGAGACCTTTAATTCGAATTTGACAGAAGATCCTTATTCTGCACAGCAACAGCACGAAGCTGCATTTTAAAACGGCCCTTGGCCAGAAGATCGGGATATCTGCGAGTCAAGACCTGGCAGTGGGATATATGGCACAACTGTACTGTAAATATAATATTATGGGAATAAAATGGCCAAGGCAGGCAAAGAAACTTAATAAACCAGGATAAAAAGAATAAAAGATTAGATTAAATCCCCCTACACACAGCAGGACAAAATGACATTAACATCTAATCTCGCAAGCATAGAATACAGACACAAACATCGGAGGTCGATTTAGATAAGGGGACACGTCGAGAGGATAATGGGAAACACATTAAAACACCGGGGCAAGAAAAGACAGTCCCATTAACACGGACACATACCATACAGATGCAAATTGACAAAGTCTACCAGGGAACTTCCTGACCGGATAGGATACATTCTTCGTGTTAATCTGTTCGAATCGAAACTGCCCGCCAAATCTTCAGGGCAGCAATTGAAGAATCCCGCCACTTTTTATGTATTGTAAAATGTATGAGCAAATGTTCCCGCTCGAATTTGCATTCCTATAAATATCCAGAGCGAATGTGTAACTATTGAGATCAACGTGGCCAAGCCACTGTCTCTGAGCTGGCTACGCGGGTCTCCCTGGGATCACAGTAATTGTACAATAAAGAAAAGCCCTTTGAACCTTGCCTTGAGACTCGACCTCCTTGAATGCACTGGTACAAGGGATTTTTCCCTACAACAGGATCGATGCTTGGAAGTGTGATGTGGTGGCCATTACGGAGACTTGAGGACAGGGACAGGACTGGATGCTTCAGGTGCCGGGTTTCAGATGTTTCAGAAAGGACAGAGAGGGAGGCAAAAGAGTGGAGGGGGTGCGGCGCGGCGGGAGTGGCACTGCCGATCAGGGATAGTGTAGATTAAGGATACGAAGCATATATTTCAATAGACGCGCGATATTTTGTTCAATTTCCGTTGCTGCACAACTACATTTATTTATGAGGTGAGTCGTTCAATGTTCAGGGGAAAGTTGAAGGATGCAGTGAAATATCCGTTTCAGTTAATTGAGCGACTCATTGGTAAAAAGAGCAGAAAAAAAATCGAACGTGCAAAAGGTTGAAAGTTGTTGACTGAAGGTTGTTGACTGAAACGTTATGCATTGTGTTCCAGGGAGAGCTAATATCTTTCTAATAGTGGTTTACCCAACCTAGGAGGGTTGAAAGATTAATAAAAATAGATACACGTTTATACTCGTTGGAATTCCCTGTTGTACTGAGCCTGTTTGGTTTTGATGCAGCTATACTGATTGATGTTTACTCCCTATCTGACATTTAATGCAAACATTCCGAGTGAAGTTACGCTTCATCTAACACGGGACTCGACTGGACGTGGGAATGATTGGGGGGGCAGTGTTATAAAAAATATATCATACAAACAATATCACAAAACAACAGCGCACAAACACACAGGCACGGAGAGATATGACATCCGTCACTACAATATAACTGGCAATTCCGATTCATATCTGTGGAACATACACATTATCCAACATATCATGTATATGAGTTTTGTTCTGACGGATTTGGTGATTGTATGGGCTGTGAGCTGGATATTTTCAAACTGCCACACCAGAGGTTGAAGCACAGGGTTTTGCAGTGAGGAGAGATTGGCGCAGGGAGCAGTTAACATTTGCTAAGATTGCCAAGAAGCCTCTTGACAGAAGCTGAAAGACGGAGAGAAATTACCCACTGTCGCACTTTGGGTTTAATGACGTAAGCACCCAAGGCACTTCAACAGAATGTTGTAAAGCCATGATCTTCATTTCCTGCATTGGCAGAGAGAGCAGATGCATTGGGGGAAAAAAGTATAGCAAGTGATCTTCCATTTAGCATCCCGATTGCAATTGTAAAACAATTAATTCAGTGCTGTCCAGTCAGAATGTTTAAACTGCCTCTCTAACAGCTGTGCAGGTGTGATTAGAAAACATTGACTGCCGACTTACATAAGGAGTTTTATCAGTGGTATCTCAAGTGAACTTGGTGATGGGCACCAAATACTGATATTAACTAAGTCGATCACGTTACATGAATGTGAAGAAGTCCGCACATTCTCTTTTCTGGTGACAAATGCCATGCGCGGATCTTTGTTTTTAAAATGATTTCAGGCCAGTAAACACCAATATTTCAACACATGGAACCAAATATCGAATTGTGAGATGAACGTCCTTGTATTATCCCACGGATCAGAAAAGAGCGTCTCACTCCTATCCAAGATTACTTGTTCCTCGTACTGGTGGCACAATGTCAGACAGGATGGCGACTGGACAGAGGCCAGTTGCATTTCAGAGGTAAGTAGTTAACTCCTCATGTATTCAAAGTAGAATTTTAGAATCTCCTCGATAGATGGAGGGACACAATGCAGTACCGAGGGATGAAAACGGAGAGCGGGGTAGGGAAAAGCAGATGTCAATCATGAAAAAGATAGAGTGAGAGAACATATAAGATAAATCAATAGAGATCGAGGCGGAGAGGATAGAGTGGATTACGACAAGCGAAATCAATGAGAGAGGCGGATATCAACTGGAGAAAGTAAGGGCAATTAGACAGCGAGGCAGATAGATAGATAGAAAGATAGATAGATAGATTGAAAGAAAGCTAGATAGATAGATGGATAGTTAGTTAGACAGACAGACAGACAGACAGATAGATAGATAGATAGATAGATAGATAGATAGATAGATAGATAGACAGACAGACAGACAGACAGACAGACAGACAGACAGACAGATAGACAGATAGGCAGATAGATAGATAGATAGATAGATAGATAGATAGATAGATAGATAGATAGATAGATAGATAGATAGATAGATAGATAGATAGATAGATAGATAGATAGATAGATAGATAGATAGATAGATAGATAGATAGATAGATCGACAGATAGATAGATAGATAGATAGATAGATAGATAGGTAAAGAGACAGACAGACAGACAGCTGGTCAGACAGATAGATAGATAGATAGATAGACAGACAGACAGACAGACAGACAGACAGACAGACAGACAGACTGATGTAGAGCGAGAGAGGGAGGGAGAGATAGAGCGAGAGAGAGAGGGAGGAATGGGTGGATGGCCGGGTGGCTGGATGAGTGGACTGATGTTGTCCATCCCGTTAGCAGCAGCCCATTATACTGCTACCCCTTCCACGAGCAATCAATCCTGCCACCAGCAATGAACAGTGGCAGCAATGTGACACTCTATAGGATGCACTACAGGAGCTCCCAAATATTCCGAGACGGCACCTTCCAATCCCACGAAAACGGCAGTGAGTAACTGGGAACGCCGTAAGTTCCCTAAGAATTCGCTCACCATCTTCACTTGGAAATGCATTGCCATCACCTCACTGTAGCAGGACCAAGTACGGTAATAGCCACCCTCAGAGCACTGCTGGTGTCCCTATACGACAGGGACTGTAACGGATCGACCTCATTACCACATTCCAATGGATATAAAGGATTGGCAATACATTTTGGGCTGTCCATCAAAGCCCACCGCCTATAAAATGTTATGATAACTTCCTGCATGATTTGGTTTATCCTGGATCCATTGCTTTTATTAGAAATTTTGTTTATAGCCAATTTCATTCACAATTAATGTCAGCATTCTATCCACTTTCCTGAGTAACTTATGAGTCTACATACTTCCCTTTTACAATTCATGCACGTGGTCCCCTAGGGCCTTCTGTACTCCAGATCGCTGCAATATGTCATCAATTAGATTAGTTGACCTTTCATAATTCCGGACAGAATGCATACTTTATATCTTTCCCACATCATAATCATTTCCTCAATCTGCTTTGTTCATTTATTGAGCGTAGATTTTCCCGTTGGCCGCCTACTTGTTTCATCTACATATAATTATGCCATCAGCAAATTTAAAAAACTTTGGTCACTTTATGCAAATTATTTTAATTTTTTTGTAAATTGCATTGTGAGTGCTGCCTGGCTGTGTGAGAGTGCTTTTGGAGTTGGGTGGAAACAGGGAGTTAGGTGAAACAGACAGCAGATTCCACAAGGGAGAGTGCTGATTGGTGAATAAGTGTTATTCTTGATTCTCTGAAACTGACAGCCAATTAAAAATTAATTAAATAAAGTACAGATGGAGGGTCAAGTGACGTGTTGTTCATGCATGATGTGGGAGCGGGAGGACCATCGTGGTTCCCATTGACCACGTCTGTAGTAAGTATTGGTTGCTTGAGGAACGCCGACTCAGACTGCATGAGCTGGATTCGAGCTTCAGATGCTGCATCACATCAGGGAGGTGGGAGAATATCTGGACACTGTGTCCCAGGATGCAGTCACACCCCTTAGATGAAATACTTGAATTCGGCCAGTGGTCAAGGTCAGGAGGGTGTGGCTGCGAGTGAGGCAGGTAAAGGATCCAGGACGTAGGGTTGCAGGAGCCTCAGTCCCTGAACTTTTCCAACAGGTTTTAGATTCTTGCTCCCTGTGTGGACGGGAATGGTTACTGCAGGGAGGATGAGCAAACTGACCACGGCACCGTTGTACAGGGATCCGTTCAAGTGGGGAGAGGAAAAAAATGCAGTCGTAATTGGGGATCGTATAGGTAGGGGCATTCACACTGTTCTCTGCGATCAGGATCGAGAATCCAGAAGGAGACTGCCCGGTGCTCGGGTTCGGGATATTTCAAATGGGCTGCAGAGGAATTTGCAATGGGAGGGTAAAGATCCAATTGACGTGGTCCACGTAAGTACCAATGACATTGGTAGAACAGGAACTGAGGTTCTGCTGAGGGAGGATGAAGAGCTGGGAGCTAAATTTAAAAGCAGAACCACTAATGTAATAATCTCCGGATTACTACCTGAGCAACATGCTAATTGGCACAGGGTCAATAAGATTAACGAGGTAAATGCGTGGCTCGAAGATTGGTGAGGGAGGAATGGATTTGGAATAATGGGACATTGTCACCAGTATTGGGGAAGAGGGGACCAGTTCCGATGGGAGGGTCTTCATCTGAATCATGCTAGGACCAGAGTCCTGGTGAAATTTATAACGAGGGCCGTAGATAGGGCTTTAAACTAAATGGTAGGGGTGGAGGGTTCAGTTGTGTGGAGAATTAGAAAAGTCAAAGTCAAAGGAGAGTACTAAAGTGCAGGTTAATGATGAGGACTTTCAACTATATAAAGGAGCCGAGGGCTCAGGAGAGGTTAGTAAATATTCCAGACCACGTAATAGAACAGATAATATAGAAGGTGGCTGGAATCTAACCTCAGGCAGAGCAAAAAAGATGACAAGGAGGAGAAGGGAGCTGGTCAGTGCAGGACTGAGGGTGTTGTACCTAAATGCGTGCAGTATACGGAACAAGGTAAATGAGCTTATTGAGCACATTGAAATTGGCCAGTACAATATTGTGGGCATCACAGAGACGTGGATGCAAGGGGATCTAAATATCCAAGGATATGTGCCCTATTGAAAGGACAGGCAGATGGGCAAAGGGTGTGGGTTTGCATTCTTTGTCAGGAATGAAGTTAAATCGATCGCATGAAGTGATAGAGGATCAGAAGGCATATAATTTCTGTGGGTGGAGTTCAGGAATTGCAAAGGTCAAAAAGACCCTGATATGAGTTATGTACAGGCCCCCGAACAGTAGTCAGCATGTAGGGCAGAAAATTAATCAGGAGACAGAAAAGGCGCCAAAAAAGGCAATATTACAATAATCATGGGGAATTTCAATATGCAGGTAGACTGGGAAAATCAGGTAGGTACTGGATCCAAGAAAAGGAATTTGTGCGATGTCAAAGAGATTTTATGTTTTTGAGCAACTTGTGACAGAGGAACAGGCGATTCTGGATTTGGTGATGTGGAAGGAGGCAGATTTAATTTGGGAACTGAAGGTAAAAGAACCCTTCGGTTGCAGGATCACTATATGATAGAATTTGCCCTGCTGTTTGAAAGGGAGAAGCTGGAATCAGATGCACTGGTATTACAACTAAATAAAGGTAACAACAAAGACATGAGAGAAGAAATAGACAGAATTGATTGGAAAGGGAACCTAGCAGGAAAGACAGTGGAAAAGCAATGGCAGGCGTTTTTGGCTGTTATTCGGGAGGCACAACATAAATTCATCCCAAGGAGGAGGAAACATGCCAAGGAGGAGAGGGGGGGGGGGGAGGGGGGGCATTCATGGCTCATGAGGGAAGTCAAGTGGCGACGATTTAGCGGGAACCCAAAGGATTGGGAAGACTTTAAAAGCGAGCAGAGGACAACTAAAAAAATCAATAAGAAGGGGGAAGATGCAATATGACTGTAAGCCAGCGCGTGACATAGAAGAAGATAGGAAGAGTTTTCTTTCAATATATAAAAGGTAAAAGAGAGGCAAAATAGCGTTGAGGAAGCAGGGGGTGCTGCAGAAGGACGTGGACAGGCGAGGAGAGTGGGCAAATAAGTGGCAAATGGAATAAAATGTGGAAAGGTGTGAGGTAACGCACTTTGGAAGGAGGAATGGAGGCATAGATTATTTTCTAAGTGCGGATATGCTTCGGAAATCAGAAACACAAAGGGACTTGTGAGTCGTTGTTCAATAATCTATTGAGGTTCACGTGAAGGTTCAGTCGGCAGTTAGGAAGGCAAATGCAATGTTAGAATTCATGTCGAGGGGGCTGGAATGCAACAGCGGAGATGTACTGAGGCTGGAAAAGGCTCTGGTCAGACCCTATTTGGAGTATTGTGAATAGTTTTCGGCCCCATATCTACGGAAGGATGTGCTTGCTTTGGAAAGGGTCCAGAGGGGCTTCACAAGAATGATCCATGGAATGAAGAACTTGTCGTATGATGAACATTTATGACTCTGTGTCTGTACCCGTTGGAGTTCAGAAGGATGAGGTAGGATCTTAATGAAACTTATAGGATACTGCGAGGTCAGTATAGAGAGAACGTGGAGAGGATTTTCCCCGAGTCGGAAAAACTAGAACCGGAGGGTACAGCCTGAGGCTAAAGGGACGATCCTTTAAAACGGAGATGAGGAGGAATTTCTTCAGCCAGAGAATGGTGAATCTCTGGAACTCTTTGCCACAGAAGGCTGTAGAGGCCAGTTCATATAGTGTCTTTAAGACAGAGATAGAAATGTTCTTGATTAATAGGAGGATCTGTGGTTATGGGGAAAAGGCAGGAGGATAGGGATGAGGAAAATATCAGCATGATTGAATGGCAGTGCGGACTCGATGGGCCGAGAGGCCTAATTCTGTTCCTATGACTTATGGTCTTATGGTCTAATGGTCTGCTGTGCAAACATTGAGTTACGTGACGCAGAGCTCTTTGCACCCTGACTTCCGGGGAACGATGCATTTACCCATCGCTCTGCCTCCTTTTAGCCAATCGTCTTCTATGCCAATGCATTGTCTCCTTAAAAATAAGCCTTTTACTTGCGTCATGGAAACTGAACAAATTCTTTCTTGAAATGTATGGAAAGTGCATCCATCGCTTTCCCTGAATACACAACACGTTAGTTCTTCAAAGAACACTAGTAAATTATTTGAGTATTATTTTTTTCCTGAATAATGGTTTACACAGCCAGGTGAATCTCAATGTTTTCCGAATGAGAAGCTGTAACGGCTTCAATGACCGCTTCTGTTGGTCCTGTGTCAATCATTTTCTTCTGAAACTTATTGGTATTAGTTCGCTTCATTTCCAAGATCCAGGTCTATAGTAATTCAGGTCACCATCAAAGCAATCTATACTGTGTTGCAAATCTGTGGACTTTCCACAGAAATTTGCTTCTCGACATCCTTCCCTCATCTTGCTGGCGTGGAGACTGCAACAAGTAATGTAATCACATCTCCTTTGTTCCTTCAGTGTAGCCAAATAGATGTTCTCATTCATGCTTCTGGAACATCCTCTGTCACCATAACGTTTTCCTTAAGCACTATCACAGCCACATCCATTTCTTCCTTTCCAAACTGCTCTGGGCACATGTTATCTCGGAATATTTAACATCCAATGATGGTATTCATTGAGCCAAATATTTGATATATTGACAACGGCACATATGTGCTTGGTATTCCGCACTGTAAAACAACAATCTTATTAACCACAGCCTGTACTCCCTGGTGGGAATGCACGAAGATTGACTGAGATTATTATTTCCTGCCTGATCTGACCACAGCTATTATTTT